>NW_024582057.1:5126922-5315594 GCF_017639235.1 Corvus kubaryi
GATCGGTACAGGGACAGCAGGAATATCCAGGCCTTAGCCAAGGAAGTGGTTGTACACCTGTGCCACCCCGACGTGGTTCGAATTCCACCTGACCTTGGCTCTTGCCCTGTGTTGATGTGATGGTGGTGCATCAAAGTTGGCCCTTCCCACTTGAAAGAAATCTGAGGAAATAATATCTCCCTGAACTGCGAGATAATCTTGATTGTGATACGGACTTTGCTGTTAGCACTGCAATAAAGTTATAATTTTCCTTTGTAGTGTAAAAGAGGCTGGTTAATGTTTCTAAAACTACTGAAAGTGTGTAAATTCAGTACTACAGAAGCTTAATTTCCCATGGGCATGCCACCTTTGCAGTGACACATCAGAGAAAGCTAGTCCAGTTCTTTTCTTCTTTTATGCAGTATTTAAGAATCTCCTCGTTTAAGTGAAGCTAAAAATTCTTTTGCTGTCCTGAACTCTGAGCATGCCACATGCCTCCTCCTTTCAAGATATCTGTAAACCAAAATCACCTGCATGTGCATTCCCCCATCCACATCCTTAAATTTGCTGTCACTTCACCAAATCAAACTAGTGCTCTCTTTCCAATCCTAGCCTTCTTTTCCCAGCATTTCAAGCCCTGTTTAATACTCTGCCTGGAGTATTAAACCACTTAGCATGTCTTTTGCAAGTATCATTTAATTTGAAACATGTTTTCTATTATTTTTTAAGTTTTAACTTTGACACATCTGCCAATCTTTAAATGTTACTGAAATTCTCCCCTCAGCACTTGTTACATATACTTAAGGAAGGTTTCTTTTGTATTGCAAACAAAGCAAAGTAGTAACAGTTGCTACCATAATAACTTTTGAAAAATAATCTTCCTCCTAGCTGCACTGTTCTGTTTCTCTGATATCTCTGATACTGCTTATCATCTGCAGTTAGAGTAAGTTCTCTGGATATGGCACTGCTACCTTCTCTTTTCTGTAAAATAGCTGTCACATTTTAGGGCTATTAAAATATTCCAAATACATCATCCTATGGTTCCAAACTGTAATAATAATAATAGTATTTGATTAATTCACATCACATCCCCAGGCATTGCAGAACCACACAGCATTCAGAACTGAAGAAAGATTTAATCTTGGAATCAAGTAATTCTGGAGCGATAAATATACGTGATCCATATATATAGGCCTTGGATATACATGGATATATACATATATATAGATATATATATATGTATATATATATATATATACATGGATCATACATATATGATCAAACATACATAGTACTCTTCAAGGCAATATGGCATTTCAGGCACACAGTGTGATTCTTGGGGTGTCCTGTGTCCTGTGTAGGGCCAGGAGTTGGACTCGGTGATTCTGATGGGTCCGTTCCAACTCAGCATAGTCTGTAATTCCAATAGACTAGGAAGTAAAAAGTGAAAACAAGTAGCAATTAGAGTTCTCATCTGTTCTGTACAGGTAAAGGCCTTCTAATCAATGTATTCTCAGTTTGGAAAACCTTGATTTTACTTATTTAAGTGTCCCTTTCTCTAGTTCATTCACCAGGCTAGTCACTTTGTTGTAGAAGACCATCAGGTGAGCTAGGCATGATTTCCTGCCCATAAATCTGTGTTGACTAGTCACAACTACCTTGACCTTCATGTTCTTGGAGACCACATGAATTCCAGGAGGATTTTCTCTATGACCTTTCCAGGGACTGAGATGAGGCTCACAGGCCTGTAGTTCTCCAGACCTTCCTTCTTGCTCCTCTTGAAGATAGAGGAGATGCTTGGTCTCATCCGGTCTCCAGGAACCTCTCCCAGTCAACACTGGATTTCAAAGCTAATTGGGAGTGGCCTCGCAGTGACATCAGCCAGCTGTCTCAGCAGTCAAGGACACAACCTCTCAGGCCCTGTAAACTTACAGTACTTCCATTTTGTGTAAGTGTTCCCTAACCTGGTCCTCCTCCACTGAGGATGTCTCCCTTGCTCCAGACTTTCCCTCTAATCTCTTGCCTGAGACTGCTGAATGCCAGTATGGATGAACCACTGAAATTGTCCTCAGGACAGACATAAAAAGGACTTTCTGTCATAGTGGCTGAAGCACTTAAATAGGAGATAGATGTATAGGTGACGATAACTGGGGCTGTTACACTATAACCAAGCCATGAGATACAAGAATAAACTCTTCCTCCTCCAACCATTTGGTCAACACAATCTTTGTTATTCTATTTTTCCCAATACATGAAATAAACCCTTTCTTTTGAGCCACTTGGGACTGTTGAGACTGTGTCAGTTGAGACTTATATGCAGATCTCCATCTGAATGAAAAAAACCAAACATATTACATGTATTTTACCTAAGCCTTTTCTTCAGACGAAAGTTAATTGACACAGATAAATACACATCTGTCCCACTACATATCATTTCATGTGCTAATGTGCCAAAAATCTATGCCATGTCAATGATGATGCATTTGGGATAAGTGAGCTGCAATGTGGGCATTGTTATTTTTCAAAATCCTATAAAATCACACAAAAGAAAACGGAATTACTGATGGACACAAGAAGTTTTCTGTTCACTGAGTTTCAGATATAAGGTTGCTTATACAAATCTATTCTTGGTATATCCAGTTCCTTAAGTGTATATGTGTAAAGTGGAGTCACAGAATTGGATATAGCTCGTCCATTCCCCAAGGAGGATGGAAAAACCCACTCATGACTCTATGACCTTTTATCTGTCCTCTCGTTACATGCTCGCTGCATACAATCAATATTGTACATTTAACATTTTTTCCTATGGTGTTCAACCCTGATCAATATTCCCACATCTTCTCTCAGCGTGTACAACCATGGACACACTGAGATACATTTTAGGGTTGGGGAAAAGAGGATGCTCAGGCCATCAGGCAGTAAAAGGACTGCAGCACCAGACCAGTGAGGGGGCACTCAGGGGGCCTCTGGCCAGCAGTGCACCAGACCGTGGGCTGGCTCACAGCAGCAGCGTTTGACATGTTTCCTCAAAGCAGCAAGGCCCCACAATGCTGTGAATAAGAGAGCTAAAGACTCTTTAGCTCAGGGAAGAGGGGTGCAGATGCTGAGGGCACAAGCCTTATTTTCAGGGTGTAGATCTGATGAATCTAGACCAACCAGTTGTTTTACAGCAGCCAGTTAACCACTGTTTGTGTTTGCATAGCAAGACAAGGGGAGGGATCTTATTATCCCTCCTTCACCAGGGAGAGGGCTGAGGCAGACAGACACATTTGAAGTATCAACTGATTTTCCATTGTCCCTTCTAGCCTGCTTTTGAGCTGGCATGTGGGGAAAATCCCATGCCTCCCTTTATTTGTAGCACTGCTTTTGCTGATATCAGGTACTGCTGTAAGTGCTCAGCACTTCGACAAACCCACACTCAGTTCCCTAGAGGGAGGCAGCAGAAAGGAGAATGAAATAATTGACTAGCTGTAAAAAAATGACATGTAAATATCATAGAAATTATATTGTATAAGGCACGTATTCTGGTCCTGAAAAGGAATTTTGGCCACTTAAGATTTTTTTTTCTTCTTTGCCAGATCCTTGCATCATTCATGGCCTCCTGGTTTTTATTATCATCCGCATCCCACATTGATGAAGTGAGTCTTGCCGAAGGCTATTATTGTAAATAAGGCTTAGTAAAATGAATATAGGCAGGAAGAGCAAGTTAAAGTAATCCAGGCAGTTTCTGTTCTACAGTGTCCTAATTTTTTAATCCTTCTCTTGGCACATATAGTATCTCTGAGGGTAACTGGCAACCATATTAACTACTGAAGCCAAAATAATGTATAGGAGCTTGACTGCCTATCAGTTGTACCCCAGAAGCTGGACAGGTAGTGATAGTTCATGCAGAAAGTGCAAATTGTAGCCCCTTCTGCTATTTAGAATATACTTATCGACCTTCCCACTGCTGACTTTCTTTTGGCATTGATGCACTTCTCTTTCCTGGGTCAGGAGTACAGAGAAAGACCTCCTTCCCACCCCTTTCCCTCTGACTTACATTGTTATTCATGATATTCATATTCACTGTGAGCTCTCTGGTGTAGGTCTCAACACAGCAAGACCATGGTCCCAAACTGGGACCTCCACCTGCTACCCTAACACCAAATACTAGTGGCTGTAAGAGAGAACATTCAGGTTCCTCCACAATTCACAGCAGTTAATGCCAGCAGGCTCCTCACAGGAGACGTGCAGACAGCGAGGAACAGCAAGGAACTACAGTCTTTTGTAACAAGTCACCTCCAGTCTTTGCTTTGGAGCCATCAATCTTTTCCCAGTTCTTGCCTGACTTAAATGAACAACACAGACTATTTGTATAAAGATGATAAGCATAGGAGGGATGAGAAAATTCTACTTGTGTTAGTTTGTAGAATGCCAAGCTATATAACTAAACTGTATCTGTGACTGCTGCCAAGGACTTTCCCTGTTGCAAATGCTTTCCAGCTGCAGCCAAGCCTTTTAAGAGTAAACACCAGCAGTGCTGGTTTGTGTCCGAGAGAGGGTGCTAAAACAAAATATTGACTCCAAAAACTTCAGAGCTCCGCGATTGCTCAATTCAATGCTTCCTCCAGCATAAATTTATTTTGACTTACTTTTTATTTTTCTTGCTCGCAGCTGGAAATTTAATACAAGCTTTAGCTTTATGGACTTATTACACTAGCTGTAGCTTCAAAGCTGAAAATGACATTTAGAAAGAACTAACCCTACCAGAGAAAAACAAGGGAACAAACTTCCAAATTTTCACTTTATCCTGATTACTCAGATTTGATTCCATGCAGTTTTATTACTGACAGTTCTGAGTTAACAAAAATAATAAAAATTAACAAAAGTTAATGGAAGGAGGGGAAATTCTTTACTGTGAGGGTGGTGAGGCAGTGAAACAAGTTGCCCAGGGAAGCTGTGAATGCCCCACCCCTGGCAATGGCCAAGGCCAGGTTGGATGGGGCCTTGAGCAAGCTGATCTAGAGAAAGGTGCCCCTGCTTATGACAGAGAGCTTGGAACTAGATGATCTTTAAGGTCCCTTCCAACCCAAACCATTCTATGATTCTATAAAATTCTGTCACACTGACCTTGTAACTCCCTGTGGTGTCACTAGCAAAATCGTAATCTGCAGGTACATAACCATTGTCCTGTGCCAAAAAAAACTAGAAAAAGAATGGATAACAGATGGAAGATATCCTCTTCCATCTGAGCTAGATGCTCAGAGACAGAAGAGACGTTTTGCCAGTGAGTTAGATAGATGCTGCTGACAGAACAATTTTGTGAAACAGGCATGTCCTGAGTTTAAATTCCAAACTTTGGAAGAGGTCATGGTCAAGGGCAGTGACTGCTAATAGGTGACATGGTAATGGGAGACAGAAAGACTTTTCTTTCCTGAACTAAAACTTTACCATGCTGATTGAAACTTAGTGGGAGCTGAGTGTTGCTGGTAGTTGATCAGTGGTACCGTGTCCACCCTGTTTCCTACTGACCTGCAAGCCCAGTGGGACCTGTCAGCTCTGAAGTCAGTGCAACTCAAAGGTGCTTTTCATAAGATGCAGAGATGTCCAAAATCTGACTGGATATAGCCTTGGGCAGCTGGCTGTAGGAGGCCCTGCCTGAGCAGGTGGATTGGACCAGATGATCTCCAGAGGTCCCTTCCCACCTCAACCAGTCTGTGATTCTGTAAACTAGGAACTTTTTGATAAGGTGCAACCTAGAACAACCCCTAGACCAGCAGTGCTCAAGCTAGCTCCCTGTGGTATTGCACTTTGAACAGTGGTGGTTGTGTAACAGCATTGCCCCAGAATCAAGTGCTGTTTAAATTGCCTTCTCTTGCTCTTGTTTTCAGGCAATTTCAGCTGGAACTAAGCAAGTATATTTGTCCATATGTCAACTTATTTTTCTGCCTTTTATCTCAGGACAATATGCTGTTCAACAATCATTGAAAGCTGACTGGCAGAGGTCTGCTGTGCTTGGTGCCTGGGATCCAACTAAATGCATGGCATCACTCTCCCTACAAAACAAACGAATCCAAATCCTGCCACAGCCCTTAAGCCTCCAAATTCAGGTAATTAGATAGGTGTTAAAAATATCCATAATGCTATTGCAGCTTCTCTTAAATGCCACCAGAGTCACTGGAGACGCTATTGTTTTTATAAAGAAAAAGTTTCTACTCTAAAAGAAAACTAGTTAAAGAAGGAAAGTATTAATTATTATGAATAGAATGTGTCAGGAGCAAGGAACTAAAGAAATTAGAAGTGTGACATCTTTACCAAACTTCAATATGTGTTTCCTTTTTGTTTTAGACAAACAAGAATAAAGACAAAAATACCTTGTATTACCATATTCTTAGGTCTAGATTTGGCTTGACACACTAACCCAGATTGTTTTGGACTATAAAGAAGTTGGAATAATAATTGTGAAGCCAAAGCATTGCAATGCACTGGGTCACTACCATGTTCCTCTGCCAGTCAGCTTCCAAACTGCTCCTTGCTCTACAGCACATAAAGAGTACTGAGTCTCTTGGACAAAGAGGACAATTTTCTGCTTAGGGAACAATATTTCTGGGGACAAAATAGATATCAAAAAGTATTTCTCCTCAGTATTTCAAGATGGTTTGTAATGACACAAAGAATTAAATGAATAACCTGTGGAAAAGATGAAACAGGGGAAAGGCTGGCAGATCAGCCTCAGGAATTGCAGCAGTTAGTGTAGACTAACGCGCTGGAATTTGGAAGCTTTAGCAAACAAGTTTGTGTCTGTAAAAGTGAGTTAGAAATTACATAAGGACATTCTTTCATGTGAATCTTCTGGCAGTATCATTTCTGGGCAGACAGGCAGCCCTGGGAGGATAGCCATCATCACTGCCCTTGGTGGATATCTGTGTGTAGATCCAAGAGAAAGCAAAGGCTGAAGTAGTACACAGACAAAGAGCCTATCAGGAAGGAAGTCTCAAGGTCCAGAACATCAGTGCTACATCTTGGACAAATACAGCATGTCTGTACATTAAGTACACTTCAGTTTGTGAAGATGACACCACTCCTGCACCACACATGGTCCCCTTATTTCTGCTGTTTGTCCCATTGAAACCAGGAAACAAATCCCTGAGCTCTGGTCAACAAAACTATGAACACACAGAATTGAGAGGGCAGCAATGGAAGTTCATGTATGGATATGTAACTTCGTGACAATTTTTCCTTTAGAAAATAAAATAAAAAAGTGAAAAGTATGAATAGATTTTAAGAAATGTTATTTGGATTTCATGTGCCAAAGACCTCTTTATTAAAAGCAGGGGTAAAGAAGCAGAAAATTTTCAACAAGCTTTGGTAGTTTAAATAAATGTTTTATAGTAGCTGCAAGACTTTGTTAGTGCTCAGAACAAAAATGAGTTCTGAAGGTATGAGATTTTGTGCTTGTTACACTGAGCACAAAGCCACTTCTTTCCCTGACTCTTTTTCTGTTGTGTATCAATGGCTGAGTTACGATGGGATCAGTAGCTCCTGTTCTGTGTGATTTTTGTTTCCTTCCTAGCCAACCTAAACATTTGCTTATCAATCTCTCCCTGACAGACAGATCTCCTAGGAGATGTCACAGTTAGAATCATAGAATCATTTAGACTGGGAAAGACCTCTGAGATCATCGAGTCCAACCTGTAACCATTAGGTGATGGACCTCACTTTGGCACAGTGTGTGGAGGATTCAAGGCTTCAGGTTAGAGAAGTTCAGCTTGCAAATACAAGTGCTGGGCCATAGACCACGTTGAATGCAATGGATTCAGTGACTCTCTGCTCCCGAAGTGGCCCGACAGTGAATTGAATCTTCCCAGCAGGGTAGATTCCAACAAAGGCAAACGGCCACCATCAGCCGTGGCAGCTCAGTCGGTGATGGAACAGCACCACTCAGCCTCTCCCCCTCCTCAGCTGCCGCTCCCCACCACCTCCCCATCCCTCGGCTTTGCTCTGCCCTCCCTCGGCGGAGCCCCAGCCGTCCCTCCCGCCCGTGCCCGCCCTCAGCCGGCGGGGGCGGGCGCGCCGGGGCCGGGAGGAGGCGGTGCCTTATAGGGCGGGCGCGGGGGCCGCGCCTGCAGAGCCGCGCCGAGCCCGGCGATACCCTGGACAGCGCCTCGCCGCCGCTCCGCCGCCATGGTGAGTGTCCCCCCTGCACCCCTTCCCGCACACACACACACACACACACACACACACACACACACACACAGAGACACACAGACACACACACACACACAGACACACATCCTCCCGGGCCGCCTGCCTCGGAGCCGCCGCTGCCCCTCTTGCCTCCCGGCCCTCCGCTCCTCCGGGGCCGGCTGAGAGCCCCCGCTGCCCGCCCTCCCTCCTCCCGCGCCGCTACCCCCGCTGCTACGGGCCACATTCGGGGCGTGATTTTTCGGGGGGAAAGGGAGGGCATGGCCTCAGATGCCCCCCAGCCCCCATGCGAGGCACCTGAGCCGCCCGCGCGGGTCGGATCGAGCGGCGGAGCTTGGACATTATGGGGAAGGAGGGAGGGACAGAGACCTTAGGGAGCGGGGAAGGAGGGAGGGAGGGAGGAGAGGGAGCACCGGGGGCACCCGCGCAGCGCGGGGAGCCGGGCGGCATGCGGGGACAGGCACGTGGAGGAACGGGGTGGTGGGTGGAGGCAGGGATGAAGAGAAGGAGCAAGAGATGCGCAGCCCCTGGGCATTCATCTCCCCGAGCCCCCTGCGCCCTGCCCCGCTCCGAGCAGGTGCATTCTGCTCTACTCCGAGACGCGTTTGAGCGTGTTACATAAACCGATTATTCCCGTTAATTTGTTATCTTAATAGAAACTCTTGCGTTTGCCATGCAATCTGTAGTAGAACGCTTTATTTCCCCCCATGTAAGGAATGAACAATGGAGTTTTAGATTCCAGTTCAGCATTTAAAAGAGTTAAAGTAGAACAATGAAGTCACCTATTTAGTGAGCAAGACCGATTCCCCATAGCACATTATGTCTTTGCAGTCATAGTAACTTTCCCAAGGGGGCTCATCCTGTTTATAAACAGCAGTGCATTAAGTGTAATGCTGACCTTACAAAGTACGACAGTATCAAAGAAGTATTTTGCAGCCTTAAATTTTGAGGCACATTGGGATGAATAATTTGGTGAAGTTTGTTATATCAGAAGCCTGAGACATGATTCACAACAGAGCCTAGTTTTTCTTTTATATGACTTAACAACAAAAATACTTTTCCCAAAATGTCTTTGCATCATATATAGTAAATTCTGCTTTCCTTGAATAAAAATCAGTTTGGATCCTCCCTCCCCCCATAAATCCAGACATGAATAATATTCAAATAGTCACTCCCTGAATTGGAATTAACTTGAGTCCTAAAAGTCGTGTATCCACCTGCTGTCAGTCTGAATCTGCTTCTCTCCTGTGTATTCTATTTGCCACCAACTCAGCCTTGGGATGACAGATATGAGAAGACCCTATTGAAAAGACCTGAAAGGGTGCCGTCGTTTATGCTGCCTAAGCCCCCCTAGAGTGACCCCCCTACTACATAATTGAATTCGTATTTCCTATCAATTTGGAATATAAACACAAAAGCTATGACTAAATTACCATAGCTGCACAAAGCCTAAGTTAATACCAGCCGCTGCTAATGTCTTCCTTGTGACAGAGGAAGAAGGTTACAAAAATACCTGGTGTTGCAGAAGGCGATGTGCATTATTTATCAGTAATTGGTACAGATAATACTCAGGTGCTCAGGAGTACTGGAAAGAAAGTTAAAATACCCTGAACTAGTTAAAATGTTTCATTTTGATTCCTTCCAGGGCTGAGATGAAGTCAGTTATACTAGTGCAAGTCAAGGAAGCATTAGTTGGTGACATAGGCATTGGCAACCTCATACCAATGGAAATTATAGCTGAGACCCACCCTTAACTGTTCTTTCTGGTTCTTAGAGCTGTTCAGTTCACCTTGACATTTTTCTTGAAATGGCCGGAAGCAATAACCGGAAGTTGCCATTCAGAGCTACACATGGGTTTGCATTAGGAAGTTTTGCTCTTCTGTAAGTCCAATAACCTCAGTGGTCAAAAGCTGCTGACATTGCCCAAGCTTTGTTACTTATACATAAAGGCATTCTGAAGAAAGAATTGCCAATCTGAGAAAATCCTTGAAGTGGTATAAAGGTTGAAGGTTGCTTTGGCTCTAAAAGTTTAAAAGAGCGTCCTTGGAATAATAGTTACTGAAACGAAAACCTGAGCTATGGATGAAAGCTGTTGTAATGATGCTAATGCAGGGTTAAAAGTTACAGCACATCGATTTCTAGATGGACCTGGAGCTTGAGGGCAAGGGGTCATAGGGACATTGGAGTGTACTACCAAAGTTATCAGGAGCAAATGTAGGACAAACAGATTTTTGGCCCAAGTGGTGGGAACATTGACCAAGCATTCCCTTCTCTAGTGGCATAGAAATAAGCAGGTGTATGTTGCTAGTGTTCTTTAAACTCGATTGAGAGTTTTTTCAGCATCCTGGGTGTTCAACAACAACAATCACTATTATATGTAGAAAGTAGTGTAGGAAAACCTTTTTTGTTGTTGTTTTAAAACCACATTTTGCTGAAGCAGCAAACCACTGCCATCATAAAGCATTAAGTATTTCCTCAGCATCCTCACTGTATGAGGGCAACCACAGTGGGTTGGTTCTTCTGTTTATGTAGTTCACTGCAGCTCTCCTTGCTTCAGTGAATCTAGGTCAAATTACACTGCCTCAGGATTTGGCTGCACCCTTGAACTTTAAACCGATTACACATTTTGATTTGTCAGTGTATTTTCCATGGGGTCAAATCCCACTTTTATGAAGTAAGAGGGTGTATAACATTGCACAGTCATGGCAACTTATGCTTACAAAAGACTAGGTAGCACTAAGGTAAGCATAAACATGAGGACTGTATTTAGTAGTTTCCATGATTTATATCTCTACAACAATCCAGAGGTAGAGGGATAGGCAGAAGCTCGAATATGTTTTTCATTTCCCTCAGGGGCTTTGATACCCCTGTAATCTGAAGTCAACACAGAAAGACACCTAACTCTTCTAAGCATTCATAAGCCTCATGGCCACCATATCAGGATATGGACCTTGATATGTGCCTACACTGACTGCAGAATGGACACAAAGGGCCCTAGACAGAGCAACAAATGCCTCTTCTTTGTTGACAGTAGCCAAAATAAACCCCTGTCTCATTGTCCATTGGTGTTAGTTTCTCTGAATACTGCATGAGAAAGAGTATTGCAAAGACGATGTTCTAGCCCCTGAACAGTGACACACAAACTGGAAGAGAACATTTTTCAGCAGACAGAGATCAACTCAGCACAAATACCTGATGACACAACATCCAGTGCTACAGCACCCACAAGATCTCTCCAGCTCCATCAGAGTGAAGAAGGAACAGGCTTCAGCAGCCCTGCCATTCAGGACAAGAGCAGGAAGGCAGGGGTTTGCCAGCTGACACAGAATTAATAAGCTATGAGAAAATGTGCTGAGAAACTGCGTATAGAACAGAAAAAATAGACCCTACTTGCACAGAAACTCAAGAAGAGACACTGAAGCCTTTTGCACATGGTAGAATTGATTAGGAAAAAAACCTTCCAGGAACTGAAGTAAGAGTCCACCAATTCATTTGCATAGTTACAGATACCTGCTCACCAAAACCTGCTTGCTGCCCTTGGTGTTGATGCCTTTCATCTCTAGGAAGATCCTTTGGTTCTTTAAGACTGATCAGTGTATCTTCATTACAAGCAGTCTGACTTGTGAAAAAAACACACTCCTGTTGTTCATCAGGCACTTGATTTTGCATTCCTTTAACTTTGTAGCATCTCTTGATTTTACTGAATAAAAGGGTTAATCATATGAAAACACTTTAAATTTCAGTCTCTGACTCAATCAAATTTGGGAAAAAAACCCCGCAATAGCATTTTCTTTAGGTATTAGTAAACTCCAAAGTAAGGCAAATATAAAGGGCTGGTTATTCCCTGATCTAAGCAAAATTCAAGTGTAAATAAATAGAATAACATCATAGTTCTTCCTGATGCTTTCATGCCATGCTATATGAGAGTTTTGTTAATCAGTGCCTGTAAAACTTTAGAAGCTGAGGCATTGATAAGCCTCATACAGAGTCTGAAGTTTGTATTCAATGATAAAGTAATGTCACAAGTGCAGCCTGATTTGTAATTAAAGAAGGTAACGGAGAAGGGGGGGAAATTATGAGGATGGAATTAAGTGTACCATTGGTTGTTCCAGCCAGAGAGCTGCTGGGATGAGCCTGCCTTGTGATGCAGTGGTAGAAAGGTACAAAGAGGATTGCCCAACTGTAACAGAGAAGAAACACCCTGGGACGTGCAGCTCTGTCACATTATACATGCCACACTTCAGACTTTGAGCACATCAAATTTATCAACCAATTTGTGAGTGCCTGGCAACAGTGGAGCTTGTAAATCCATTATCTGCATACACTCTCCATGGCTTGCCTTATCACATGCTAAATACACGAGCCACAATATCTGAATGACTGCATCTTTACCCACGGGACTAGTGCACAGCTGACAAGTAGAGTAGAATATGAAATGAAGTGAATATTTATGACTTCTGTGGGGCTTCTTATCTACCTAACAGCAAAAGCCACTTTTGCTTTTTGAGGACTAATTAAATTCAGATCTAGGAGGGTAAGTAGAATCCTTTACATCGTCAAGAAATGACAATTAACATTATATTGTCATTAATACTGAAAGCACTCTAACGACGTCAGTCTGACAACAACAGAGTGATAATTTTAAATATTGAGTTCATCTAGCTAATGACTTTTAAACTGCACTGCATTTCCTTTTCCTCAGTCAAAACTGACTGTGATAAAGTGATAAAGGTCAGCTCTCCCATAGTGAAGGAAATCAAACCTTCTCTGGTAGAAATTTGTATACAAAGATATGTAATTAGAGAATAAAGAATTAAGATCATTTTCATCATAGTTTGGAGAGATTTTGATTTTTTTTCCCCCTAAGGAGGATGGATACGGAAATGGAGCAATAAGTAGTTCATATTCTGTGTCATCATTTGAAAACCAAACACAGCAAGAAATGGAAATTAGAAGTAGGGTGACCAAGTTTTAAATAAATATCCTAAACCCAAGCACAAGGAGCCACAACCAAACTGTTCTTCCCCTAGCTCATAAAGAACCTCTTACAGGATGCTAGTCAGTAGTCACCATTCTTGATGCTTTGCAGCCAGTGAAGACAATGTGGTACAGCAACCTAACAGGGGGGATGACTTACACACATGATAAAAAGTCTACAGCTGTTGTTATTTCCTCTATGTGACAATAACTGATGCAGTTTACAGACATTTTGTATCATTAGGGCATTACCCTGCAGCACAGTCATTAGCATTTTTATTCTGAGGAAAGTGTCGGTCTGGGTGTTTCCATGGTGTGATGGGTTTAAGAGTCTGGGCTCTAAAATTCCAGTTATGTGTGGATTAAACTCTAGGATACCCACTGTTGGGGCTGATGGTGAAAGGGAGCTAATTAGCTTGTGCACCCTCTTATCCTGTGCCAGCAGACAGCGCTCTGTTATTTGGGTTCCACACACTTTTAAGAAGATGTGTCCTTGGAGTTCATTAGGGTTCATTTAGGGTTTTAAAAGAGGTAAATTTAGAATTGCTTTGGAGGAGACATAAAAGAACTTCCATACTCTCTGTTTTCTTTATTAAGCTTGAAAATCAACTGTCATTTCCTTTCCTCTCCTTGCCCAGTCTTCTTTAAACATGACTGAAATCCAAAACATGAATTAGCATTTGAAATACAGGGTTTTGCCCTCAAGGATTTAAGGGAGAAATGGAAGGAAGAAAAAAAGTTAAGGACCAGTTACCAGAAGAAGGTATTTCCCTCTTTAATTGTTGTTTTGTGTTCTCAACTGACACTTTAGAAAACAGGCATCAGATTCTGTTTCACTATTTCCCTATATTACACTTGCATCTTCACATCCAACTAGAAGTAAAACTATGCTTTGTTTCTTGCATTTTGCTGTAAGCATGGATAAAACTGTTCCAAAAGGCAAAGTGCCTTCAAATTGGCAAGGAATAAATGGTTGGCAAACGTTTTGAGAGTGATTTCCTTGTCAGGGAATTGGCACATCTCTTGGTAAGGCAGTTCTGAATATTACTATCCACACTCGCTTTCTCTCCAATTGCTGGCTGCAGCCAGCCAAGTTGCTTCTGCTGCAGTTTAAAAGATTAGTTGTGAGGTTGTGCAAGTTCTGATCTGGGAGGAGTTGGTATTTGTGTCAGAACCATGTTTTACTGTGCACATGGTTTATTTTTTTTCAGAGTTTGTCAATAGTCCATGCAATTCCAGGGGGAAAAAACATGAAGTCTGGTTTTATATTTAAGTGTTCATCAATTTATTTTTAAAATATCTTTATGTATTAAGTAGTTTAAACTATTTGCATTATGACTGGCTACTCAATATTATCGTCTTCCCCAAATTCAGATGCTTGTGTGATATGAAAAACATCCCATGCAATGGGATATTTTTTAGGAACAGCTGCATCTGTCCTCTCAGCTGTTAGTATTATGTGCCTTCCTGGAGTAGTATTGCAGTGTTACTTTGCTGTTACACCAGAGACTGTACTGTGGATTTAAATCTTAAAATCAGCCCTTCTTACCTAGGAGTACCCTCTTACCTTGACTTGACTTCTTTCCAAGACTTATCTATTAATACTGACAGAAGGCTATGCATGAAGCCAGACAAAAACTCCATATTTTCAAGTTCATGGAATAAAAATGAAAAGTCAAAGACCTAGAACACAAATATATCCAAAATCAGTTCAGGTTAGTGAAGTCTTTATCGGTTCCTTTCTTCTTCCCACTTCCTACTGCTACTGAAAGCAGAAATGAGAGATGTCTTCCAGCCAGCAGTGATCATCACTCTCCAAAGAGTAGACAGCTTATTTATGTGAGTTACCTAAGAAATCCAAATCTTCTCCCAAATATTAGGTACTTCCACTGACAAACGTGTTAGAAGAATCTGGATTCATCCTTAGAAACAGCCTTGGAAATTTTTCCTGTTCAAATACTGGAGTTATTGGCTTTATCTTGCAGCTTGATGATTAAGAAACATGAGAAGGTATTTTTCCCCAGAAAAATAAAGTCATCACATCTCTAGTTTTACAGCATTCTTTTCAATTTCCACGGCTCTGTTTTCTGGCAGAAATTTAGTTATATATTCTCTCTAAGATTTTTTTATTTTTCTGATGTGTGTCAAAAGCATCACAGGATCTTCATACTCTCCTTTGAAAGCTGAGATACAGCTTGTGATTTCTTGGTGCAGAAACACATTTGAAACTTGTCTTTAAAACTGGAAATTTGTACAAGGCAACAGAAAAGGTAGCATTTAGCTTTATTGTTCTGCAAAATACAAATAGCTCTCCATTTCAGTGAAAACTGAAATTAAAACCTTTTAGGTTTAATTCAGTTATTTCCTTACTGCTGTTGACTTTGTACCCTGCATTTCAATAGCATCTGCAAAAACCCTTTGAAGATAGAAGGCTAGATGAGAGTTATTTTGGTTGCAATAACTTCAAGAAAACCTAAAAAATGTCCCTTATAACCTATCCTGGAGGAAAAAGAACCACTTTTTTCCCCTTTTACATTTACTAAATTAACAGCATAATTTTATTTCAAATCTGGTGTAACTAAAATGTCCCCTCAGGACTAAATTGAATTTTTTTTTTTCACAAAATAATTTCTTTTTCATCAATCAGGAAGGCATTTTCTTTTGTTTGCCAGACACCAGACACCTTTGGGAGATGTCAGAATTCAGATCAGAAAGTGTTTTGATGGAAAGGTACAAAGTTGAAAGCAAAGACAGAGAGCAATGTCACTAGGACAGGTGTAGAAGGGAAACAAGACAGCACTATCCCATTTTTCCCCAGATGTGTTTTCCTGAGTTTAAAGGCGTGTGAGTATTTCAATATTCTGGCTTGTTAAACCTCAGGTCTTGCTGAAGTTTGACACGCATTCTGCAAGCACTTAATAAACCTAACAACTCCTGAGCACTCAATAGGATAAGGAACATCCTGATCAGCTGAAAACCAGACACCCATACTAGTCCCCTGGTCTTTGGTAAATTTGGGATTTCATGTGTTCTTGCTTCCTTTACAAAGGTGTCCCCCCCACTGTTCCACCTCCAAACATGAACAGCATTGATAAGACACTGGTGTAAGTGTAATTCTCAGGCATTTTCATTGGATGCAATAAGGTGGTTGTTTAAGCAAAGAGGATACAATATTATTCAAATAATGATTCAATGTAAATGAAGAACTCTGAACTAAATAACAAAGTAGAAAGCAAAGCGAGATCATTAAACACCTGTGACACGTCATTCATCAACCCAGCATCAGATGGGGTTTGAGAATTTGTTACCTGAAATGATGATGCATTTGACTCCATAAACCTGTTTAGGATATACTTTGATCAATATACAGTTGATCAGCTCCTCAGGTTAATACTGCAGGTAACTGAGTTTAAATTAGGAAAAAGACATATGCACAGTCAGAATGAAGGAAGCTTTCAATTTCAATTAGAGCCCTCAAATGACACAGTGTTTATACCTAGCTGGGGAAAGTACCAGAGGACATCTTCAGACATCACCTCCTGGTTTCTTTCTTATAACCTTCATAAAAGAAATAATTCGAAATAGATGGATTTTCTTTAAAATCAGTGATGCTTGCAATTCTTTTATTTTACTTGCTTACCTAACTCTCACAGCTATCACACATTTACCCCCTCACCACATTTATAGATCACACAGACTTAAACAGAAGCATATATTTCTTACTATAGTTGGTTTTCCTGGGGAAAGCTTCTTAGTGCTTCTTTTTTGCCTGAAACATCTTAGTATTCTATGATACTAAATAACTAGATTTACCATTATCACCTTTGCCACTCTTTCAGACAATGCATTTCACTGGCAAACAATTATTCTGTATCTGCTAGCTGGTTTTTCTCTCTTAGTTGATGCTTTTTTGGGTGGGGGTTTGAGTACAGAAGGTTCTCATTTTATCTGTTTTTAAGGTTTTCTGTATTGAAACTTAAATCAGCTGCAAGTGCCATCCGTGCTGCTTCTAACTTCTCCTGTGAAAAAATGTGTTTATTACATTTCCTTGTAAGCCATTGTCTTCAAATAGTTATTCCTAACAACACACATTTAATGCAAAGTAAGAAGTGATGCTTATCCTTCTTGGAAACCTGAGCTTGTGAGGATACTCATCTTCTGGAAGCGGTACTTGATCAGTGCCTGTGATGTGTATCACGTCTCAGATACTTCAAGCTGACCTTGCCAGCAAGTCTGCTTTCCTCCCACCTGCTATCTGTCCACTATAGAGCAGCACTGAACCTCATTGATGCTTCACTATCAAGGGAAGCAGAATTTTTCCAAATGATCTCTGTCTTTATAACGACTGTCTCTTCTGAGAACCAGTTCAGTCAGTCGGGATGGGTGCGACAGCCGCCGTGGTGCAGCGCTCTCATGGAGCTGTTATGTCACATGGAAATTCCCAGCTTTGGTGGTGCTTGACTTTACAGGTCAGCTTAGGCTGATCCTATCAGATGATCTTCCTGAATGCTGAGGAAAGCTAGCTGTGTGAAAAGCCTCCACCAAGAAAGCTGATCTTCTAATACTGGACATAATCACAAAGGCACAAGATGTATTGCAGGACCAGCAATACCCACTGGAGTACTGGATGTCTTCTAGTCACATTTTCTTTACACATAATTAGATATTGTGACATGCTTACCCTTTTGAGTTTTTCGGGTTTTACTTTTCTTCTTTCAATCAACAGTTACTGGTAAATGGTATCTAGCATCGAATGATAAATTAGAAGATAAACGTCTATTAAAACCCACAAGCTTGAAATCCACTTCATTTAAAATTTAATGTACAGATTTTAGAAATAGATATTTTTTAGTTAAAATTTCATGCTTCTTTCCTGGAACAATTTATACTAATTGAAAAGCTTCCTTTACTGAGTTTTGTACCCACATTTGTCACACAGAAGTTAGGCTGTTTTGTGGGTAGTGACCTCGAAGTGAAATTGAAAGGCTTTGCATGTGTTGGAAGATTAAGGCTGAAACCTTAGAAGCTGGGATGTGAACTCTCTAATCCTCAGCAGCATGCTACAAACACCTCCCCCTCCTCCATTCTTTTCCTTCCCCTTTTTCCACTTACATCCCTATAAATAGCTCAGGAAAGGGTCTATCCATTTGGGCAAAAACTACAAGAAATGGCACAGCAAATGACTGCAAACCAAGAAAAACTGTTTCTCTACTGGGCAAAAGAACACACCAAGATCTCCTTCACCCAAACTGGAAGAACAAGAACAAATCTCTGAGCTGAGTGCTGTTAATTTTAAGGATGTGGCTAAAGCAGGATACAACATGACCTATCTTACCAATCCTTGCATGGAGAGCAACAGGTAGAAAACGTGCACACACATACCTCAAACTTCAGCACTGAGTTACCTTGCCAGAGTCCTTCATTCCCTGTTTTTAAAGAGAAATTAAGATACTAGGGGCCCAGTGAGTCTGGCCAAGGGGACTGTTACATCTGTGTGGAACTCTGCTGGTATCTCCAGCAGCCAGCATGGCGTTTACTCATAATGTGTTGGGTCATAATTGTGCTATGAACGTGCCCCCTCATCAATCTCCTACTTCTTCCAGGGGCAAGGGGATAGGAATTTGTCCTGGTTTAGTGTCCTTGTATAACTCAACAACTTGAGCAGGTTAGACAGGGTATGTATCAGGGCAGATTTTGCCTTTGGGCAAGTACTTAGCCCAGTTTGACTAAGTGTTTATGGGTGCAATTTTCCACAAAGGAAATACAGCTGGGCAGAATTCATCTTAGTAGATTTAAGGTATAAATAAGACACTCAGTAGAGGGTTTGGAAAAAACAGCAAACACATAAGCATTATTATAGATGTGCTTTTGTGGGTTTTAATCCCACTTTGTTCCTTTCTGGGCTTTCTGAATTTACAGATGTCAGTAAAAATCTTCATTTACAGGTGTTCCTTTTAAATGTAATTCTAGATTTACTGTTACAGTGAAAAGCTTGAAAGTATGACTTTAACTTCTAGATTGTGTAAATTCATGGAAACAAGAACTTGGTGATTTAGCACAGTAAAAATGCAGGGCAGAGGGGATTTGATTTGGGGGATCTATACTAAAGAAGTCACTACAAAATCTAGCCAAGAATATGAACACCTGTCTGCTCCTGTTGCAGCTGTGCCAGCTGTGCCAGCTCCGAGGCACACACCACCATTCCTTTGCTGCAGGTCACTGTCCTCCACAGCTCCCCACATGAACTTGCCACAGTGTATTTTAAGAGCTCCTGTTTGGATAGTTTCAATTAACCAGTCCCTTTATCTGAAATAGGTAACAGCTATACAACCAGCACTGCCAACAACTCTGCAGTGGCATTCCCAGCCCAGGGGAAGCACAGATGAGAAGCCAGTTGCATGGGAGTCCAACTCTCCAGCCAGCACAGTGGCTTTCATGGTACTTAAAATGCCACATATGTTTAGCTCTGATTTAGTTTTTCTGTATGTCTATGAGGAGTTCAGGGCAGTTAAATAATTGCTTCAACTGAACACTGTTTCGCTCATGAGGATGAAAGTATTTTCAGGACCATTATTTGTTTCTGAAAAAATAAGGTATCCTATGTTACAGTTTTCTATTTGCTCATGGAACCTTTTGTATTTAAAACATGCTTCTGCACACATTCTATAGCTATTGCAACTTTAAAGTACTTCAGGAGTATGAAATTAATAGTAGTGAACTTCACAAATTCATTAATATATTGACTTACATGTACTGTTAAATGATGCAAACAAAGTCTGCTGCCTGGAGCATTTTATAAATTAGAAGTGCATTCTACTTTATACATCCTGACTAGGTGACTTTGTTATTGTTTTGAAACAAGTGTTAATTACATGTATGTAGGAAGTCAGTTTTTCCAACATGTCTCACAGTTTTCCTTCTTTGTTCTGTGCTTCACAGGCTGTATTCAATCTTCTACTGCTCTTGTCCTTAGCAAAAGTGTCTGTAAAGGGCATTAACACTGCAGGAAAAAAGTCTGAATTAAGCAATTATTTAGTTAATAATTTACAAGTTGAGTTTTTGACCTACAGTTTTCTGAAGGGCTGCTGACAATTGCCTGTCAAAGAGTGCAAGATATAAAAAGCACCCTAACGCTTTATTTCATTTTTATATGTTTACATTTTAATACTTTATTTTAATTTAGTTTCTTGTCTTTTAAAGAGAAAAACACACAGCTCTACTTTTAAGTCTGCCCAGAGGAGCTAGAAATGCTACCCACACAGATTTTCAAATAATCCTTCCTTGTCTCCCCTGCCAGCAGCCAAGCACCCCCCAGCAACTCGTATGAGATGTTTAAGAAACTCAGGCAAAACTGTTCAGTGGGGGAAAGCCCTGGTCAGGGAACACATTTTATAAAATCCTTTTTTGATCCCCCCCTGCCTGTAGCAGAAGGGGCAGGCAGTCCCTTGTACATTAATCCCTGTTGGACACAGTTGCAGACATCTGGGACGGCAACCAAGAAACCTACTTCTTTGGCATAGAGTGCCCTTTGTCTTCCTGCACTGCCAGGATTGTGGGAAAACCAGAGCTCTTGCTTTTGGGTTTTTTTGGGTGTTTTGTTTTAGTTTGGGGTTTTTTTAAGGTTCTTTGTCCAACAAGCCATGAGATTGTGTGCAGAGGCTTAGGATCTCCTACTCATCTTAGATCGTGAAGTTTGTTACAGTAGAAAATGAAGAGATTTTCACAGCACCAGAAAGGATATGTTGTCAGCTTGTCCCTGTTTCTTTCTCCAGAAAAACGATCAATTGTATATGCCAAGTACAAAATAAAGCCCTGCATGCATTATACTAACTTATGAAATCAGGTTCTCAGCAGCAACAAAATCTGTCTGCAAATAGCGACGAAAACAAACTTATCAAGATATGGCATACTGAGAAAACTGAGCTGCCGTGTAAACTTGTTGTAATTCTCCCCTACCATTTCATTTGCCCCCTGTGCCCTTCTTGTTTATTGTATGGGTCTAAATGTAGGATGGGAGATCTTAGTTGCACATGTGGCAAATTTTGTGCGAACACTCTATACCTGGTATATTTTTGGGGAATATTCTGTTCCAAAACCAAATAATCTGGTAAATCCATAGCCTTAAAGGGGTGATTGCCTCCTTTGTTTTGGTAGAATTATTTTCCTGTGCTTCTCAAAGTGCAGCTGGCTGTCTTGCTCTTATATAAGGAGAAATTACATACTGGTTCTTCATACACAGGTGTCCTTTACCAAGCCTAGTTGTTTGGAAGCAGGTAAGTTAAGCTGTGCAGGCTTTCGTATCACTGATGTAAAATTAATTCTGACACTGATCTGTCTTCCCAACGCCTTGTAAAGTCAACAAGAGCTGAACAGACCATTAAGAAAGCAAACTGTAACAGAATTAACCTCTCCCTAAGAGAACTCTGTGCGGTTCTTTGCCTGTAACTTTAAGACCTGCCTGCTCCAAAGGAAATTTTCTGTTATTCGAGCCAGAACCAGTTCCTGAGGATGGTTGCTTTGCTTGAAAAAGTGATGCATTCACTTAGGCTGTTAGAAGGAGGCAGAATTTTTATCTATTCTTTCATTTTTAACTGATATCCTTTTTGTTTATTCCTTCACAGTCATACATTCTTGTCACATCGTCACTGACAGGAATTATGCTCCAGCTCAGGTCATTCTGTCATTTTAAATCTGACTGTTAGAGCAAAGGAAAAATGAGGTCAATAATTGCTACCATTTTCTTGGGAACTGACAGGCCACATCTGAGATCTCCCTAGAGAAATCTTCTTTAATTACAAGTTAAGCTGATGTTCCCCTGTGTAGCAGGTAGAATTGAGCAGGATTACTTTTAAAAGGATTGCACTGATCTGCTTTGGTGACAGTTTCATTTTGAAATTCTGATAACAAGCAAGAGGATGGATTATAAAGATACGGTTCTTGGGAGTGTACATGACTGACACATTGCAAATTGGGCCATGACAGCAACTCTTCCTTTTTACTCTTCTTTTAAGGCCATATAAAATCTATTTTAAGTGTTGCAATTGGCCTGCATTATTTTAGTGACTACTTAGTATGATCGCAAAGAACATAGCAAAAAGAGTTTGGAAATTGTAGAAGGGAAATCATGCAAGCAGTGATTCAAGAAAGGGAATTTTTTGTCTTGGAGACACTGTGACCCTCAGCCTTTGATAAGACTGAGCAATGAAATATGTGTAAAAGGCAGAATGCTTTCAAGCACTTCAATTATGAAAGGGTTTTGTAAAACTGAATAAATATTAATGGGTTCTTAAATCACTTTTCTTCTAACCCATGGAACTGTAGTGCAGAAACCTCCCAAATCCCTTTTCCTTGTACTTAAAAAAAAAAAAAAAAAAAGCTTGAACAGCTAATTAATTTTGCAAAAGCAATTTGTCTCACAATAACTGATCTGACAGTAGTGTGACTGGTAAAATAATTCTCGCCTCATTTTATGTGAGCAGTTAGTATTTTCTATGACTCCTAGCAGGTTGCACAGTCCAGAAACAAGACTGATGTCTGAAATAGCTCACACACTTAAAATGTTTTCACTAAAATTCTTCTGCCTCTTAATGGTTTCTCACCTGTGGTATTGATGGTGTTTCAACCTGATTTGAATCCTGACAGAAACCATAAAGCAGCTATTCCTCCATTCTTATTCCCATATGTGGGATGAGCAGGTGCAGTGGTGAGCAGGACTACAAAACCAAGTGAAAATAGACCTCTTGTTAAACAAAATTTAAAATCCCAAAGCAGAAGGAAGCTAAATATTAGCATAAATATTACCTTTTTTCAGAAGTGAAAAGTCTGGAGTATGTTGGCTCCTCAGCTGAAAACAGCTCAAACTCTCATTTCCAATGTGAGTCACCAACCATCAGTCCGCAACTGATCAGGCCTGAGAGAAAAGTGTTCCTTCAGCATCTCCTGCTTGTAAAGGCCTCTCACACAGAACTGAGGTGCTTGCAAAGTGCCCGCTTCTGGCAGCAACCCCCAGAGCCAGGGAATCCATTTTCAGGAGTTTTACACCAAGTAAAGCGTTGCACAACTCACTCCACAAGTGTAACTGCACTAAAGCAATACATGCTGGGGTTTGGGCTTTTGTCATGCATTATTATAAATTTGGCAGTACAAGGCAGAACTTGCCCTTCTACTTCACTACAGCTAAAATCTGGCATTTTCAGAGAGCCATAAGAAACCTCTCTGTAAAACCTCACAGTATCACAAGTTGAAACCCAGTCTTTTGGAGGGAGAAGGAAAAAGTAGAAAGCAGGGTGATTTTTGTTAGCTAGGAAGAGAGAATGAAAACACAAACACAAAGCTTTTACAGTTTGATCTTCATTTTGTATCACAATGCTTTAGAAAGGTGAATGTTAGAAGATCCAAAAGTAAATTTAATTTTTTTCCCTTTCATTGCATTGGGTTATCATCCATTGCATTTTCCTAAACTCCCTTATGTGTGAGATAATGTTATCATTCCTTAAGCTGTTGTTTCAGAGAAGCAGCATTTCAGCAGCAAGGGTAGCCTGCAGATTCACTCCTGTAAAAAACAAGAAGAAAGTCAGCAGTGAGGGTGGATATTGCAACTCTAGATGAGAGGGATTACAGCTGGTGTGGGCCATGTGCCTGCACTGCAGTTACAGCCATGAGCAGGATGGGGTGCAGGCATGTTTTAGGAAAGACCAAGCATAGCAGGTCTTCTTGGGTCACTCTGCTGTTCCAAGGTGACCAGCTAAAGCCTGGCCTGGAGCTCAGAGACCCGAAGCAGAGTGTACATGCTGTTTTGGGGGGCAGTGAGCAAGCTCACCAAAGGGATCTGCTTCCTCGGGGTGAGGAACACTTGTACTTAAAATTTGTAGCCACAAGTGCCGTGTGGGCAGCAAGGCAAAGGCTCTGCCTTTAGTAGGCCACTGTTTCTCTTAAAGCTCTCTGTGAATAATACTCAGAGAGCCATGAGATGCCTAAGGAGGGGTTGTTAAGAGAGCCGTGTGCTCTGACTCGTGGAGGCCACCCAAACTCACACTCCACAGAGGAATGTGTGGAGGTTTCTAAACCTTCAAGCCACAAAGTCATCTGCTTCCTTTTCACCAGAGGGAAAGATAACACAGGAACAGATACTGAAGGATGGGGTTGGCTTTCTGCCACCAGCTGCTTTAGCAGAAAATGTGAATTAAGTCAGGGGAGGTCTGTGCCAAGTCCCTTCTGGCCTTGCTCTTTTCTGTGGTAGCTTCTATCTGCCTGTGGGAGCTGTTGGTTTGACTCTGCTCTTTCTCCACTGTGGGCAGTGTCAGGGGGTGTTTGCTGGATCCACAGTTCCTATTGCTTTAACATTCTGGTCTGGTTTGGAAACACCCACAAAAAGTACCATTGGCACAAATGGAACTGCATAAAGGTGACGTTATTCACCAGAGGCATGTGAAATCGGCACTGAAACTTGGTTTAGGTGCACATTTGTCAAAAGATCAGCTCCTAACTCCCCAAAGAGAAGAGGCATACTATCAAGAGGAAAAATTTCTTCTTTGAGGAACCTGGTCTAGTGGAAGGTCCCTGCCCATGGTAGGAGGGTTGGAACTAAATGATCTTTAAGGTCAAAGTGCTATTCTACCTAACTTGAACTCAAATCTGACATCTTTTTATGACTTTCTTAACTGCTTGGGCTAGCACATCCCCCTGAATTTTTGAGGGTAGTCAGCCATCACCAGCATCAAAGAAAAAGGAAAAATTGGAACTGAAATAATTCATCTCAACATCTGGATTCTAGTCCCTGCTCAGACACATACTTAAGTTTTCCATAGGGAGACAAGAGCTGTAGTTGAAGAAAAATAAATTCCAGAGTTAGCTGGTAGTCTGAGGCTCAGGGCAGATTTAGAATGCAAGCTGAAAGTCCACTGAAATACAAAACAGAGAGCAGGTGTGAACACTGGTATCACAGGCACCCCTGGCAGGCTGGCTGCTGCTGCTTGTATCCAGGTACTGCTTCCTTATCTTGGCTGTGTTTGCAAGGGGAAGTACTTGTGTAGGTGCCCAGCTCCAGGAATAGCTGCTGGCAGTCAGAGGGAAGCAGCCACAGCTGCTCAGTTACCACCCTCCAGAAAGGGAGCTCCTGTTCCCTGTCCAAGTCCATCTGTCTGTGCAGGGAGCCTGGCTACCACAGGTCCCTTGGGACCACAGAGCTCATCAAGACACCTCAGCATCACACAGCACAGCACTACACCGCAGACCTCTTGGAAGAGTCAGCTCTTCCTTGAAAGATCTGAGAGAACACAGAACTGAAATTGAAGATTAAATTAAATTCAGTTTGCCGGTGTAAGGAGCATCTTTTAGCATGCTCCTGGTAATTTAGGCAGTTAAATATTCTGCTTCAGGTTTGATACAAGTACTACTGGCAGCCTCCTGCTTCCCTTCAGGCACTGCTAAGCCCTGCAGTCAAATTTCTCTGACCAGCAATAAATTAAGAGAATCTGAAGTCAGGCCACCTAGGCAGCTTAAATGATAAAAGCTCTGACTACATTTAGCTGTGTCTTTCCATGCTTACCAAACTTTGCATCCGTTCATTTTTTATGCCAGAAATGGCCAGCCAGTCTTCATGTTGAGGAATTCACTGAAATTACATTTTCTTCCAGGTACTGTAACCTGAGCAGCTACTGAGGGAAAACCTGCAAGCCTGCCTTCCCTTTGCAGCTACCTTCCCCTTATCTTTGCATCCTCAGTAACACCACCAACTCAGTTCCCTCTTCAGTGACTAAATCAGCACAAGAGAAGGTGCTCAGCACTTCTGGCTGTAATCCCTGTTCAAACAGCTGTTCCCAAGTCCCTCCAGAGAAAACCAACCTATTTGATGAACCAGTTCCCCCACCAACTTGCTTTGTCAGGTAACAGGCTATCAGCCTCATATAGGCTGCCAACCTGCAGTTGGTCATTTCCAAATACGTGCAAAAAATAACCCTCAACTGCAAAACAAAACTGTCACCAAAGGTGCTGAATTTGTTAATATCAACTGGGAAAATATCCAGATATTTGCACATATGCATGCAAGCTTTAGCATGCATTTAGAATGAATCATGTATTGCATAGCATGAAAAATTAATAGAAGTAAGATATGATCTTGTTAGAAAACATTGAAAATCAAATAAAGTTTTTCAGATCAGACATGGCTCTCACTGAAACCTTTTAGAAATACTGTGTGTTTCTCAAACGTAGACAGTGCTGTTCTATGCTACCTTCAAAACTGCTCTTGAAGTTTTTAAAATAATTTACTGGCCACAGTAAGAACATCTTTTTTTCATGGAGTACTTACTGTCTAATATGAAAGCCTTTAGAAGAAATTGGAAGAGAAAATAAACATACAAAGACCATTCATTTTTTATTTTCTGTGCTAAAGCTGGAACAGCCTTCTTTTGTTTATTTTTTCCACCATACCATATTTGTCAGAGATTTTTGCATTACATTATAATGTATTACAAAGCTTGCATTTCCAAAACAAAGATACAGCTCTCTCTTTTCTTGGAATTCTAAAAGAATGACTAAATATTTAGATGGAGTAGTTCACACATAGTTCTTTTCCTAGTTATTCTTGCCTATCTTTTGCAAAGTAGGAGCATTACCAAACGTTGTTCACATATTATACGGGCACCTCTCTGGACCCAGACCACCAGCAGAGCTTCTCTCACTTCCCTTAGCTTCAGTCCCTTCTGTCACGCCAAATTCCATGCCTTCGAAGGACAGATGGAAGGACTCAGGCAGTGAGATTGCTACTGCAGCAAAGACATCTCCCATGGATCCATCTCATGTTGGCAAAAGAGCCTGTTAGCCAGCCCAGGTTACCACAGAAGGCTGTGCTTCTTCTGGGAGTTCTGGCAACACCACTCTGCTGGGTAGGGCTTTTGTGTGCCCCTGTCCCTAATCTTGGTCAGCCACCAGAGTGGAGAGAATGTCCTGGAATGTGGGACACAGAAATTACCATGTCTAGTAAGGACTCCAGTTTCTGTCTCTTCAAATGATTAATCTAAAATGCTAATAAAGAAGATCTAAGATTATGTCTCTTCTAGATATTTTTTTCCTTCCTTCCCTCCCTCCCTCCCTCCCATTACATCCATGGGGCATAGCAGCAGTCTCAACCCCCAGCTAGCTGTGTTTCTCTCATGAGCTCACTCCAGCTTGTTCCTACTCTCAGTGAAATTGTCTAGCAGTGAGACCCATATATTAAGCAAAAATTACACAAAGTAACAGTTTGTTGCCAGCTCCTGGATGTCCTGCCTCCCAATTTAATTGAATATCTCCCTTCTTATAAGACACAATTCATAGCAAAATCTGGCTCACCTTTCTGCCTTCAGCTTCAACTTTCTCTGCAGTTCACATATAAATCCTTAAATAAGTGCTTGCTTTTGGGATTTTTTTTTACATGTGTTTCCCCTACAGACACAACACACAAATCATAGGAGGTAAAGATGACAAAACCCTAGGAGGTTGTCTGAAGCAATCTATGATGGAGAATTGTCCCCCATTGTACATCTTTGATCAGAGTAATTTTAAATGCTTCAAGTAATAAAAAGCTAAACAATTTAATCTATAAGCAGCTCTGACCTGGACTCAACTTTGCTTCGTTTCATCCACTATTTCAGCCATTCTAGAGCCAACACTACCATTTACAAAATCTTCTTTAATATTTGTATATTTAAATATATGCACAGTAGCATCTAAGATCAGTTTCTTTAAACATGCTGATAAATTTGGATTAATTCCAGTACTTCTCAGTCACTGACTATGTACAGAGCAGAACTCTTCAGGGAATTAAGGAAAAATTGCCATTTAAATAATAAAAATAATCATATAGCTAATACATGCATTTTCTATCAGGGTAGTTTAAAATATCACAGTTACTTCTAGGAGCTGTATCAGAGAGCAGAGGCTGGCATCCATTTCCACTTTTTCTTTGAAGTCTGAAATGAGATCTTGTTTTGTACAGAGTATCCTAATTTCTATGTAGCTGTGTAAGAACAAGCAACAAATTATCTCGGATTTTTGAGGCACTGAATGACATTCAAAGCTTTTGAATGAAAAAAAAAAATCCAAACCAACAGTAATACAAAGGGTTTCCAGATAGCATAAGTAAGATTGAATGCAGTTTACTCATCTGTAAGAAGTTTATTTCAGAAAGATTTTTCATGTTTCTATTGGATCCTGATAGTTTGGTTATAAAGCTATATTAAGAGAAAACCTAAATCACTTGAGGCAGTGTTTTCACTGGGCAATAAATAATGCCTAATGACAGATCATTGGTATTTTGAGAAATCAAAGGTATTTTGCACGAATCAAAGTTATTTTGATATCTGCACTGTTTAGATAGCATTTGCCTAATTTTTACATAGCTTATACTACTTTTGCTAAAACTACTAGAAAACCAGTACACATTGGTCTCTCAGTGAAGACCAACATTGACAAAGATGTATAAACTTAGAACAAGAAGTGACATATTTTTTACATACCCGGTGACTTTGAAATTGTGTTTTAGGTGCAATGGCACGACAACTAATTCACTTATGTGCACTGTGTTACCTATTCATTTACTTACATTTCTGTGCAAAATTACTGAAATATCTCATTAGAGAGATCTCTGTTGCTTTATCATCATTGACTTTGTTCTCCCTCCCCATCTTTCCATTTGGGTGATTTGATTAGCTCAGATAACCTACGGTCTTTTTCATAGGTTTAGGTAAATAGATCTTACACAGATCTGTCCAAAATCCTGCCAAGGAATATACATTGCTAATACCCAGAGCAATGTCCTGTACAAAAGAAGAACCAACATGAAAGACATATTAATCTTTAGCCTTGTAACTCAAATACCTTCCTTGATAAAGGCTATTACAGTGATTTGCCAGAGAGAAGTGAGTTGTCTGAGCACATGGATTTGTTCAGACTGGTTTTATTTGCTTTTCTTTAGAAATGTGACAGATCATGTTGAGCAAGACATTTGCATCTAATCTGCCCAGAGGTACTATTAAGGACATATTCTAAAACCCAAAAATACAATATAGTCTCTTGTAGCAGTGTTGACAGGAAGGTGACAAGACTAGTCACACAAAATTACCTACCTTTTTTTAAGTAAGAATTTTTTTTCCCAAACAATTACTACTAGTTTTAGGTAAATAAACAAATATATTTTCTGTAACAATCTTAAAAATCTGTACCTTGTAAATCTATATTTTTCTTCCTGTAACTAAAATAAGCTGTAAAATGTTGAAAGAGAGGCAAAGGCTGGGACAACATGCTCAAGAACAATATTTGTTTCTCTGCTGCACCTCCTTGAAAATGTTCTACTCTCAAATTACCAATGAAAGCAACCGAGGCACTGAATTTTTGTAGTGCTAATTAAGATAGATGGGAACAGCATCGTCAACTGGTACAAGCTCCCTCTGCATCATTTAAGCACACTTATAAGGAGGTAGATTTAACTTCAGACTGGCTTGTCTACTCAGCAAGCTGCCTCCTCATCCTAACTGGGTGTAAGAGCTTGCAAGTTGGATCAGTGAAGACAGTAACCTATGTTGGGTGGGAGTGTTGATCTGCTTGAGGGTGGGAAGGCTCTGCAGAAGGATCTGGACAGGCTGAATCGATGGTTTGAGGCCAGTGGTGTGAGGTCCAGCAAGGCCCAGGAAGTGTTACAGGCTGCGGCAGAGTGGCAGGAAAGCTGCCCTGTGGAAAAGGACCTAGACCAGTAGACAGTCGGTGGAAAGCCAGCTAGCAGTGTGCCCAGGTGGCCAAGGAGTCCAAGGGCATCCTGGCCTGTATCAGCAATAGTGTGGCCAACAGGACCAGGGCTGTGGTTGTCCTCCTGTGCTCAGCACTGGTGAGGCCACACCTTGAATCTTGTGTTCAGTTCTGGGCCCCTCACCACAAGAACAACATTGAGGTGCTGGAGCGTGTCCAGAGAAGGGCAGTGGAGCTGAGGAAGGGTCTGGAGCACAAGTCCTGTAAGGAGAAGCTGTGGGAGCTGGGGGTGTTTAACCTGGAGAAAAGCAGGCTCAGGGGACACCTTATCACTCTCTACAGCTGCCTGAAAGGAGGGTGAAACCAGGTGGGGGTCAGTCTCTTCTCCCAGGTAACAAGTGACAGGACAGGAGGAAGTGGCCTCAAATTGTGTCAGGGGAGGTTTAGATTAGGTGTTAGGAAAAATTTCTTCACTGAAGGGGTTGTTAAGCTCTGGAACAGTCTGACCAGAGAAGTGATTTTATCACTGTCCCTGAAGCTATTTAAAAGACCTGTAGATGTGGCACTCAGGGACATGGTCCAGTGGTGGAGTTGGCAGTGCTGGGTTTACGGATGGACTCAATAGCCTAAAAGGTCTTTTCCAACCTAAACAATTCTATTATTCTTTTCTTTTATTCTCCTCTTTCTTCTTAATATTCTACAATTCCTGTTTCTCCATCTAACTGCTAGAAGCATTCAGTACCTAATTTCCATTTCAATGCAGCCAAGAATAGGTTTGTCTACAGTATTTTAATGTAAAAGGAATATACATGGTGTTTTACTTTGTTCTGGACATGTAAGATTTGTTTATATAGTGTAAGCATGAAAGCAAATAACTTTGCATGCTCATTCCTACAAGTCACTCAAATCCATTACAATAGTTTTTCCAAAACAGTCTGTTAAGTCTAACCACAAAACCATTAAGCACAGCAGTAGGTCTGTTTCAAATTAGTGCAGCAGGTGGGCACATCACAAACAGCAGTGTGGCATTTCCCAAAGGGGAGTGTCGTTGTCATGAAATAATAACAGAACTACTGCATAGCTCAAGGAGGTAAAAATGGAAGCAGATATTTGCACAAGTCCCACACCTGGAAATTGAGTCACCTGCTGTGACAGAAGCCATCATTAGGCTGCTAAGGTAATTGTCTGAAATTCAGAAAATACCTTTCTTCGTGGGCTGTAGCCAGGACACTTCCCTAAAAGCTAGTTTAGTTTCCTCAGTGCTGTGAAGTATGAGAAGCCTTTTTGTATTGAGAAATATTTTGTATCGTGAATCACCAGTTTCTTTTGAGCAAGTCTTTTTCTTTTTTTTTTCTTATTTTTTTCTTTTTTGGTTTAGAAAAACATTCACTTTTAGTTTTGGGGGTTTTGTTCAGCTTTTCTCCAAGAAAACATGAATGCAGCAGCATCTTGCAGAGACAGAAGTTTACAGCCTAAGGTGCTGAAAGAACCTCTCATTACCACACGTTCACACAAAATCTGTCCTTTCCACTTTGAACAATCTGAGGACCAAAATCAAGAGCTGAAGAAACAGAAGGAAGGGGGTTGGGAGTGCCAGGAGCTTGTCCCTGCCCAGATCACAACCCAGTCCCAGCAGAGGAATGGAGAGACCAGGGCTGGACCTTCCAGGGTGCAAATATGGTTCTTCATAAGGCAAATCTGTTAATGGTGTCTGCAGCCCAGGCTGGTGTGGAGATATCTGACATTCAAATGCCTCCCACAGCAGCTCTCGCTCTTCAGAGATGCTCAGCATCACTCTGTGTCTCTCTCCTCAGCCTGGCAGCATTTTCTCAGTGCTGAAATTAATTCAAGCACAGTAGGGTACTGTTGGGAAGAAGAGAGGAAGAACCTGGCTGACCTTAGGCTGTGGCAAGGAATTGTTCAGGCATTGGCATGCAGGAAGCCACTGCCCAGAACTGGAGTCTGGGAAGAAATGTTTTGGAGAGATCACCACATCCAGCTGGGGGAAGGACTGTGTAGGTCATGGCTTAGCTCCCAACTCAGTCAAAAACAGACACAAATTTGCTAAACCTGCCAGCTTAGCAGCCTCATTGACTTAGACCTCAAAACACAATGTCTCCATAATGTAACCCTCCTCTTCCTGCCACCGTCCATGGCCTGAACTTCATTACTGGACCTCTAGGTTCTTCTGTAGGCTTGTTTTATAGGAACTTGGGGCCTCATTTAGAGAAATCTCAGCTGGCTCACCTTCACTTAAATCAGTTAAAGATTTCCTTCTTTAAGTGTAAAGCATTGAGATATTCAGTTGAGGAAACATATCAAAGAAGCATCGTTATTAGAGTGAAAACTACATCCATCACAGGTGGATTTACTGTGGCACTTGCTGATTTTCAATTGTGCAACCTTAATTTCCCTTCCTAAAGAGTTCTGGTTTGGGCAGTTTCCAGCAATGAGGCCTGTATTGTTGTCTAGACCACAGTCTGCCCTAAATTAATTTTTAAAGAGGTTTGGGGGTTTTCAGTGTACATGATGTTGCATACTTTGGAAGTACTTGAGCATGAAACACTTTTTACAAGTTTATTGAAGTTTTTTTTAATCATACTCTCCCTGTGACCCTAAGATAATATCTTTGTCACATGTCCTTTTCCATACTTTTTAGGAGACCCTGAAAGCTTTTGACCGGGATGTAAATGAGTTTGTGGACTATATGTTTGGACCTCGAGGTAAGCTGCTCCACTTACAGCCCTTTAAAGAAATAATACTTCTACAGGTTACCACGGAAAAAAACTTCTAATAAATTTTCTGAGTAAATTCTTATTGAAAAATGTAAACTAGGCAGAATCACATTATTATCAGGAACACACCATTATTGCAGGATATCTATCAGTGCAATTATTTGTGATTCCTTTGTTTCTGAGAATATCAAATTCAATTTTACATCCTAACGTGGAATAAAAAACCTGAAAGTTTGGATCTTTATGCAAGTGGAAGATCTGGTTTGGGACTGATTGCCATTCATAATCTAGTTTGTTTGGTCCAGCTACTTATTGCCTAATTCAGAAGGATGCTTGGAGCAAAAGCAACCTGCAGGATCACATCCAAAATTCCAATAAACCAGTAAACTGGGTGGGAGAACAGATACATCTTTTGACTTCCTATTATTGCTTTCTGGAACAGTTTGGACAAGAGTATCTTAAATAATTGTAGCTTGGAGGTGCCTCATGCTTTGTTAGGATTGAAAAAAGTAAGTAAAAAAACCCCCAAGCCTAAAATAGGACTGCAGACAAGGATGACGCATCAAAGTTAGGGCTAAGAGAGCCAAGCAAATACAAGAAAGGGATGAGACAGGAGCTTAGACAGGACACAGTCTTCAGAGTAGGTCCCTGCAAGGCCACCTTGCTGTTCATAGGGCTGGGTTTAACTTCAGGAATTGCCTTGCAAACTTTTACCATGGTTAAATCCAGAACTGCTGCTCATGTGGGTGGACATATGCTTATGGATTCTCAGTTTGTTGCAGTAACGTTCTCTGTGTCACAGAAGTTCTTGCTTAATTGGAAGGAAAAGGGAAAATGTAGTGTTCTTAAACCCAAGAAATTCTTACTTTTCTTAGCTGGCTGGATGGCTACAAATTTTTTTCCATCATCTATACAGTAGATGTGAAGTTTGAAAGAATGATTTCCAGCGAAGAAACACTGAACAGCTTGCGAATTGCAGCAGAAGTGGTTAACGTAGAATACGTTTTATTAATGGCTTCTACAATAGTACATTTTAATGTTAACAAAGAAATGTGATCAGAAGAATAAAAGCACTACTTTTTGGGGTTTTGGTGTTTTGTTTTTGGTTTTTTTTTTTCCCAAATGGACATGATGTTCTCTTTCATTCCTCTTTCCTTGTTGGTCCAGACAAATTGTCTGAAGGAATAAACTATAGTTGATCCAATTCTGAATAGCACAGAGATCCCTTTGGGCTTTTAGAAAGCATTTCCATTAAACAAGTATTATTTGTATTGCTTGCCAAGTACATCACCCTCCTCCTCCAGACATCAATGCTGAAGTTTGTCCATGCCTCTTCACTCTGATCTTTAATTTAACTGGTGGTATAATGACACAGTACCATGCATTTCCTGAATAGCATAGCTCCCTCCAGTGTGTTTATCCACATAAATAGTTCACATAAATAATTCACAATAAATCGCAATCGGTTTTAAATCAAATGACCCCACAGATGAATATCTAATGAATTTGAGGGCTTCCCCCAAACATCTGAACCCACAAATTATTCCTCTTCTTTCTCTCTACTGATTTCCATCCACAGTACACATTTCATTCAGCAGTAAGATGGATTAAAAGGATAGGTAACAGCACTCTATTATTTTAAAAACCAATCCCCTATTTATTGTTTATATTTTAGATAGTAACTCCTGAAATAATTGTATCACTATGCAGGTCTTTATCATCATTACCAGATGTGTCTGAGGGCACTAGAAGAGACAGAAAGCCATGCTCTGTTTCCCAGAGGCAATCTCTGCCGCATTGGGAGTACTGGGTTAACACAAGCTGCAGTACTGCCCGACTAGAATGAGGGACAGACTATCAGAGACCTGAATTTGATTTTTATAGATCAGCGTATTTTGTACCTTCATTCACTGGTATCAGCTGGGCTTTGTAGATAAATTTACCATTTACCTCCATGTTTGCTTTTGAACTAGCAGAACAAGTCCTTTGGATCAGGGAACAGTAGCCATATACCTACCCATTGGTTGCGTCTCTTAATAAGGGCTGGTCTTTCAATTTGGTGTTGGTCCATATGTTTCTTAGGCTCAAGGCAAATTGAGAACACGTGAAATAGCAATTTTCTCCTGTAAGAGATCATTTTTCCACCCTTCATCTGCAGAGTATTGTTTGGTGTTATGCAAAAATAAGTAATATTGAATTGCAGGAGCTAAATCTACTTAACTGGCTGTTTGTTTTATCTGTGAAAGAAACAGAGGTGGTCAAGAAGAGATGTATTTTATTTAAACTTTGATAAAGTAATAAGCACTTTTCCTTAGTAGACTACGATGAGTAGCAAGGCACTGGTGCAAACCCATCTACCCTCTGCACCTAAAAAGGCCTGAATCTACCCAGACACTAACTGGCCAAAGCTATACAGAAACTTGAATCAAAATGTTTCTAAACCTCATTGATAAAAGCCTGATACCTTTAAAGAGCCTGGGAGGCTTGCCACTCATTTCAAACGAGCCAAGATTTCACCCCAAGTGTTTGGCACATCATGGCCAGAGACCGTGAATGAGCTCATTCACTGAGCGATCAGAGCTTGTGGGTCCCTGCTCCTTCCCCTGCTGTAGTCCAGTGCTTTCCCACTGTGACTTTATTCACTGCTTTGGTCTCAATTTCAGATGCTATCCTACTTCAATACTGTAAAAATAATCCTTTCTCCTACTGACAGTGTACCTTTATAGAACTTGAACACAGAGATTTAACTGTCGGTCAACAGAAATACATTTCATCTCTCATTCTTCTGTTAACTTCTTTTGAAATACATTCCCTTTCCTCCCCCTTCTTGACACATAAAAACCTCCCTCTGCTTGTCATTCAGGGATAAGTGGAAGTGAAAACAAAGCAGTCACGTTCCTTGGCTGCCCTTTATAAACCCACTTTCTGCCAGAAACTGTCTTACTCTTCAAGGCATTGAGGTCGTGGTGGAAAATATTCAGGAAGGGTACATGTTTTAACTATTTCTCTTGAAACCGGAATAGTGTAGAACTTAAAAATACTTGACATGCTGACCTGAACAAGCACATGAGTTCTGCTTTTGTGTGGATCAGCCCACATGCTTGTGGCCACTCACAGCAGAATGAAAACTTTCTGAGGGCGTACTGGGGCAGAATTTACTCTGTGTAGTTTAATTTGTATTCTGAACTCTTCTGGATACTTTTCCTCTTTGAGCAAACATGCAGTTTTGTTATCTACTGATGCCAGTTTGCCTTTGTGCATGTAACCTTTATGCACCAAGTGTTGCAATCCTCGGATGGGAGACCTTTCCTTAGATAGCAGTCTTGCTGACATGACTGCTTTCTACATCTTTGTTCAGAATACCAATTAAATAAATTAAATCCTTATTATCCTAAAACACACACTCCTAAGACATCAACACTTACACATGCAACCTTTACCTGTCCTATAACTCCTGTGTTGTGTTGAGAGCCTATAAGGGAGCAGAATCACCTCTAAAACATTCATTCCAGTGCTTCAGACATGGCTTGTAAGCTTTAAGAGATTGTTGGAAGTGTTTCCTTCTCACACTGAGGTGATCCTAATAAGCATTGAGATCTAAAGACAGACAACAGGCGTTCTAGCTTGGTAATGCACAACAAAGCAAGGCTTCTCTAAAAGGAAGGATTGTGCTGTTGTTATTGCTTTAATCCTACACCTCTCTACTCTTAGAGGTTTTTGGGAACCCAAAAGGGAGAGCCAAAAGCAGGAGAGCATTGGACTTCTATGTTAGTGGGGGTCTGGTTGAAAGTCTTTCCCACAAGACAAAAAGCTAACATCCCTTGTGGGGTCCAAATTCAACAGATCACTGTTACAGCCACTGCGATGGATAAGCTGAAGAAAAATGTAATTAGAAAGAAAGCTGATGATCAAAGCCTGGCTCATACACAAGTTACTCTAACATACTTAAAATTTCACTTTACATATACCTGTATGCATGTATTTCTGAGGAAGGAACTGTTGGAAAGAATACAGTACAGCAAAATTGCAATTAATTACTAAAAACTTGGGCACATTTGCTTTGTGCATCATCCATTGCCCAGTCTTTTCCAAATTCAACACAGGCAGAAAAATAGTAGAATGTTTTTTTCATACACTATGAATAGCTTTTCTTTTATGATTTTTAATGTAATCTTGGCCTTTGTAAAAGAATAAACTAAGTAATTTAAAACATTTTCCAAGAGCCAAAACGTCTTTCCAAGAACAGAAAGAACTGTTTTCTGTGTGACCTTCACAACAACTCCTCACTGACTTCTTTATTCACTTACTTCATAAGTAGTTCTAAAATCTAGCCGTGATGCCCCCTTGTTCTTTCCATAGGTAAGTGTCTGAAGAATGTTGCTATGGAAGATTAACTCTAGGTTTTGCTCCATCTTGGAAAAAGGAAAAAGAAAAGAAAGCACACCCCTTTCGCTCATGACATCCAGTTGCTCATATGACAACAAAGCTGTGCCTCCCGCTTGGCATCTGGGATGAGGCTTTGCTCATATACACTGAACTATCTGATTACTGCCAATGGGATTACTTGTGTGAACAGGGCAAGCAGGATTTGACCTCAATATTTCATTTCAGGACCAGGCAAGTGCGACAGAAACTGTGAGAAAGCAAGGCCTCGCCCAGCCAAAGATCTTTGATAACCATCAAAGTAAACATTTGCTGCTTGATTTTCATATTTAATGTTTTGGAAAAGTCCTCCCCTCGTATGAACGTTTTCTAGCCAATGTTGTATACCTTCCTACCTGTATGGCAAGTGCAGAATTAAAATAACACATGAGCTGTGGCAACATTACCTGCATATTTTGTGTTTAATACTATCTGCAAACTGTCCGTTGAGCAGATTAAGATAGGATTTAAAGAAATATTAAATTAAAACATTAAATTAAATTTTTAAAAGCATATAAGAATGGGTTTTCCCCCTTCATGTTCTCTTTACTGTTAAAATGGGGTGATTTAGGTGACCTTACATTATTAGAGAATTCCATGCAGTTTTCAGCCCACATTCTCTGAGGCTTATCATGCAGTTTTGGTGAGTTGAAAGCAATGGATAGCTCTTGTGAGGAGAGAATGGCTGATTCCATCTCACACTTTTAGCAATTTTTTTCATGATGTGTTCTGCCTTATTTTAGCAATACTTTACCATATCTTAATTTCCTGCTCTGTGTGTTTCTTTTTTAGATCCCAGGGTTAGAGGATGGTTCCTTTTGGACTCTTACCTTCCCACATTTTTCCTTACTGGAGCATATCTACTCTGCATATGGCTGGGCAACAAGTTCATGAAGAACAGGCCTCCTTTCTCTCTCAGGGCTCACCTCATCGTGTATAACCTGGGCATCACACTGCTCTCCTTCTACATGCTCATAGAGGTAAGTGCTCTTCCATGCAGCACAGCTGAGAAAGGTGACCAAGATACAGTTTCTAGCAGAAATACCTTAGTGACAGGTGGTTTTGCTAGAAAAGTTAAAATCAACAGAAAAATAAATTTAATGTATTAAAAAAAGAGTCCCTTCTCATCTTAGATCTTGGCATGTTTTGGCTGTCCTTCCTGAGCTACAGTCCACACCTGGGGACAGGTCTTTGCCGCCAGGACCACGTCCACAGGCATAAATTTGAGTCTGGAACAGTCACTCAGCTCAAACATGCGTGTATCTTGTTCTTCAGCACGCATGAAAGCGCCATAGATTGGGTTTTATTCATATGACTGTCCGTGGAATGATTTTTCCATGCCCATGCTTAAATATGAACAGATTTTTAGATGAGAGTAAGTACTGATTTATTTATGGTATTGGCAATTCAGTGTTATTTTTCTGCTCTTGTGACTAAGAAGCTTTCCTCATATAGTCAGACAGTAAAAGACCGATGTTAAAAACTTACCACTTCATCCAAAAGCAAGGGCTGTGGGGCTTGGAGGCTGAATATGGTCACACAGATTATTTCCCAAGTACTTATCAGGAAGGAACATGCTCATATAATTCAGGATCCATTTAGAACCAGAAGAGAGGTTTGAATGCATCTGATGATTTTGCAACAGCAGAGGATTCAAACAGTGCCCCTCAGCAGACATGTGTGGTTTTGCCTCTGCAGAGGGAAACAGAAGCCACAAGTCACTATTTGGATATTATTTGTGAGCTGCCCATTTTCAGTCTTTTGATAGTTGAGGTACTATGGTGTTAACACTCATGACTTGAAGCCCTTAAAAATAAACACTAGAAGACAAAACCCACAAAAGTTTTTGTTGGTTGGACAAGAAACTTTTCAGAAGCTGAACAGGACCCCCAAAGATTTCAAGTTTTAAATTAATTTGAGCTGAATACCAAGTGACTGGCCTGGTCAAATGGCTGAGGAGCAGTTTAGGTTTGTGCCTTTGTGCAAAGGACTGATTGTGTTATTCAGAGCTTTGTCCTGGTCAATGCTCTAGCTGGCTTCAGAGGCTGCTGTGGGTGTCTGGGAGTGCAGGATAAGGTTTAGAGCAAAGGAGAAACCAGAACAATTGCTGGAAGGTTTGATGACTCCACAATGATTGTCCTCCAGAATTTAAATTAGCACTTTGATGTTTAAACCCGCATTTTGCTTGAAGGTATACAGATAACTGGCTGCAGTAGCAGGACTCAGCAAAAAGGATTTACTGAATAGAAAACAATACCGATGCTCCCTTTCCCTACCAGTCTGATTTGGCCTGCCACAAGTAAATAAATGGAAGAACAAAGAAAATTTTAGCAGGTCTCATTTGCATGAATGAAGCAAATTTGGTTTTAACCACCTTCACATCCTGGTAGGAACTGTATTTAGCCACCTCCTGTTCAGCTGCCTTCCTGCTCCATCCTTCCTGAGGCTAACTTTGCTGCAGACAGTCACTGAGTTGCATTAGTCCTTGGATTAGTCCCTTGAGACCCTGATTCTGAGGCTGGAGGCTGCTGATTTACACCTCCCAGATTGCAGCTGGGCATGGCTGGCAGTGCCAGCTCACAACCCCACATTCTGCAAATTTGGGAACCCAGGGAACATGATGGCTGATCTGCACTGCCAGCTGTTCTACTGCAGATTTCACTCTTTGCTCTGGACTGTCAGCCAGGCTGGTTTTATGCTGTACAAAACACACTTCCATAATACTGGCTCTGTATTTTCTCTTAGTCTGCTTGCCTGGCTCCTATCACAGCTTCTCCTGTGAAGGAGCAGAATGGAAGTTAAGACTTGCAGTCCTGCCTGAGGCAGCCTGCATATCCCTGCTGAAGAAAAAACAGGCAAACGGGAGAGCAGAAATCATCTTCAGCACCAAATAAAACCATGGTGATTCAATATTTCAAAATGTCTAATTTCCAAAGCTTCTATACCCCCTATGCACCCTGTCTTTTGTGGAGAGTAAGCTCTTTAAGGCAAGAGTTACCTGTATTTAGCACATTCTGCATGGTGGTTCCTTATGTAAACACAGCTGATCCTTCTAGTGACTGTGATTCAGGATCAATTCCTGGTTAGACACATCTATAACAGTTGTTTTATTCCTCCATCCTCTCACTGTGTCTAAACCCCTCTGGTCTCTGTATCAGAGATAAGTCACAAAATAATAAGCTCTACAATAGAAATAAAACACATTCCTCCCCTATACACACACAACCGACCAAAAAAAACCCCATAACCAATCATCATTCTTTGTTTTGTTTATAAGGTGCCACACAGCATTTCTTGCAATAGCTCCAGAATGTAGGAGTTTCTTCTTAGGCACTCAAAAGAAAAAAAAATCTCGCTCACAAGGAAGGGTGTATCTCCAAATACAGCCTGTCTCACATGATGGATTAAATGAGAAACATGGTAAAACTGCTGATGGAGGTACCTGTGATTTCACTTCTTCATCTCCTCACCCTCACCTCCTGACTAGTTATAGCTGGCACTTCATGACAGTTGATTTCCACCTCAAGGCAAGAAGACGAAGGTTATAGCAAAGAGTCATAACAAAAGGGCTGTTTTTAAATCTCCAAGGGCAGATTCCTCTTTTGAGCCAGAGCTCCATGCATTGCACTGTGGGCATGAACTATCTGGGAGCCAATTTTATCTCTGAGCTTTGAGGTCAACCAATCCGCAAAGTACTTGGAGGAACAGCTGCAGGACAAATCTAAGATGTGCCATTAGCATAAGGTCAGATACCCCTACCATCCCCAAAAGACAAGGTCTAAAGATAAACAGCTCTGCCCAGCTGCACTCATCCTACTGAGATGTCTCAAAATTTTTGAGTCAACAAAGAGTTAGGTGCCTCTGAAGGCCTCCCAGAAGGGCAGCTCATAAGACTTTAATTCATACTTCTGAGTTAGGCACATAGATTTTCTTGAAGTTGTCAAAGGTGCTTTCCTTTCCCAGCTGAATATGATGGAGAAGTTGGCACCGGGGTTTGGAGCACATTTCTTTCAAGTACCTGAAGCTTAGACACAGGTCCTGTGCTTAAATTGGGCAAGCTGCAGGTGAGCTGCCAAGGAGGTAGAAGACAATTCCTTCCACCTTTGCTGCTACCAAAGAAACCCACATCAGAAGTTTGTTATTGTGTACTTTTCTGTACCAGTAGGTTCTCATAGACCCAGATCAACTCTACTGATCCAACAATTTCTAGAACATTGTCAAGTCCTGAATAAGTAAATACAGCCACCACCTTTTTATTTTAAGAAAAATCAAAACTTTAAACAATTTCCCTTAGAAATATATGCATCTTCTCTACACAAATCTTTTCTTAAGATGCTAAAAGTACCAACTATGAGCAGTAAACCATCTTACTGGGAAAAACCATCACATCTGTGCATATTTTAAAATTATTTCATGTCCCTACAAACCACACTTCAGGGATGCAGCCTGAGGCACTAGAGGCCACGTTGTCACAAGCCTAGTGATAAATTAAGACTGGAAACACAGGAGACCAGTGCTGATGTCTGAATTCTGAAATTACTCAGGTGAGGATACTCTCACTAATTGGAATAGACATAATCTCTGCCACAGTCTTAGGCTGCTTTCCCCAGCAGTATCACCTCTGCCCTATTTAAATCAAATCTCTGCTGGTCATCAAGGTCTCACTCAAGTCCTTCTGTTGATCAGGCACTGAGAAAACCAGGACACTAGCACCATTTGGGTCAGATTAAAAAGGAGATCTAGAGATATGTGTCATTAGCAGAGGGGTGGCGTGATGTCTCAAGCTGCCTGTATCCCCAGGTAGCTTCTCAGACTTATTACAAATCCATGGGATTTGTAAGCAAGCAACCACATCCATGTGGGGAAGCAGGACTTGCATGTGAGGACCCCTCATTTCAGAGCAAAGGGAGAAGAGCAGAACTCACAAGTATTGCCAGCCCACTGCATTAACGTTTCTAGAGAAGCCAGAAAAAAAGTCTTCTACCTTGCAGGACTAAATAAAATAAAAAGCAGTAAATCAATTGCACTTCAGCTGTTTCTAGGAGATGAAAATTCATCCCACATTAAGTCCAATTTCTGAATTATAACCATAACTTCCATATCCGTAGATACCAAGATGGTGTGAGCATTCGCAGGAGTGCCAGAAAGATCAGGGCCATGAGCCACCACTTTTAGCCCTTCACACTGCAATTGAGATTGTATCTCAAATATTACTAGAAAGTAATGCCTGAATTAGGCATAATGAGAAAAAACAAAAGGAGCAAATCAAAACCAGAAGGAGCACTTAAACTCTGTTTTATTCCATCATTATAAGGGCTCACATCAGAAATACTTGCTTCCTATCTATGCAAGTGTTAAAAAGATAATTTGTGCAGCACAAGTTCTAAGCAAAGCTTTAACAGAGCAGATGATGAGGAAAGGTGAAAAAGATCCTAACCAATTCGAACTGTCCTGGAATTTTACTGTAGAAATCCAACTTCAACATAATCTTGCTTTTGGTGTTTGTTTTGTTTTGATTGGGTTTGGGGTTTTTTTGTAAGATTGTGATAAATTATTGTTTACTCCTTCATTAATTGCTCAGAAGTTAGCAAATGTAAATTAAGTACAGAAGTACAGAAGGATTCTAGATCCATCAGTATTGGTGCTTGAGATGAAGCCTTTCTTTGAAGCAATTGTTTAGTACTGAAAGACTATTTGTACCTTAGGGCAGCAAGAAAAAACAAAGAAAGTGAGAAACCAGAAGAGGTCAGGTGCATTTCTCTATCATTTGAAGAAAGGAGAAGTGGGAAAAAGAAAAACCTAGAGAGCAAAAGGTCACTGAGAGTGCATTGTAAAGCAGTGAAATGTAAGGACAAGAGCAAACAGCTCTTTTGATTAAGAACTTTGTGTGAATAGAGTTAAATTACCAGGTGTTCCTCTATCTTATTTGAATAATTTTTTTGGAGAGCTGAGGAGCTGACTTTGCTCTCCTTGCCTGCAGTTATTTCAGCTGGACATGTTGTCCTCACATCTCAGTTTTCATGCTCTGTGTTCTCCTTGTCTTTCATTCTGACTTTTCTGAGCTCTGCATTTCAGTAGAACATTTAACCTGATCATTGAAAAGGGCAGTGCTCTGGATCTCACATGCACATTCAAATAGAATTCAGTAGAACCTTATGGGAAATCAAAAGTAAAACTTCATATGATAAATTTTACACATGAGCAAATCTTCTGATTTAATGACAAATCGAAGATGATTAATGGTACCTTCCTCTTTTCATTGAGTTAGCATGAGAAGTATGATGGCCTCAGTAACCTTGTGGTGTGCTTCACCCCAGCCTCTTGGGTATAGCAAGGCAGTTCAGATGTTGCATGCTTGTGGAAGTGACTCACGTTACAGGCAAGGAGATGGTTTCTCCCTTTAAAAACCAAAAAAAGGAAAAACATGTGTGATTATTAATATCTGGTCTCAGTTTTTAGACACTGATAATCTTCTCAGGCATTCCATTCTAAAATTCATTTAAGATAAAAAAGAAAATGTCATTTCTCTGTCCTTCCTGAGACACTGCCCTGAGTCACTCTTTCCTTGGGATGTGGCCATCAGGTAACTGCTTGTAGGACTATTTTATCCAAGCCTGTAGATCCAGGGAGGAGCTACCATTCACAAGGACTAACAAAGATCTCCGGTGGCCAAGGGAAATAAGCAATTCACAGCACTGCAAGTTAAGCCCTTTTTTGTGCTACATAGATAGATTAGTCTCCTTTACTTGGCTTAGTGAGACCACAATTGCTGGAGAATAGTGGTCATATCAAGTCATTTTAATTGGTCTGAGGGCTGGAGTACCTTAGAAAACCCAGTAAAACCATACCCATAAGAACATCTTGCTCTGGTTTTTTCCACAAGAAGGACACTGGTGCTCATACTACTCCGGACTTTTAAGAGGAATTGTAATTACTGTAATACTAACTTCCTTATTAGTTTTTAGCTTTCCTTCTTAACTGGTTCTGTATAGACAGACCATGTACTGGATAGACCGTTTCAGTTGGAAGGGACCCACAGCAACCGCCTAGTTGGACTGCCTGACCATTTCAAGGCTGACCAAAAGCTGAAGCATGCTGTTAAGGGCACTGACCAAATGCCCCTTAAACACTGACAGGCTGGGGGCATTGACCACCCCTCTGGGAAGCCTTTTCCAGGGTTTGACCACCCTTGTGGTAAAGAATTGCTTCCTATTGTCCAGTCAAAATCTCCTTTGGTGCAGCTTGGAATCATTCCTACATGTCCCACCATTCCTATCTCCCAGAGAGTAGAGCTCAGCACCTCCTTCCCCCCTTCCCCTCCTCAGGAAGCTGTGGACAGTGAGGTCACCCCCCTCAGCCTCCTTTGCTCCAAGTCAGACAAAACCAAAGTCCTCAGCTGCTCCTCATAGGACTTGCTTCCAGCCCTGTCACCACCTTTGTTGCTCTCCTCTGGTACATTCAAGGATCTTCTTAAATGGTGGGTCCAGACCTGCACCCAGTGCTCAAGGTGAGGCTGATGCAGTAGGATAATGCCGTCTCCTGACTGGCTGGTTGTGCTGTGCTCAATGCACCCCAGGACGAGGTTTGCCCTTGGGGCTGCCAGGGCCCACGATGGCTCACACGGAGCTGCTGCTGACCAGCACTCCCAGATCCCCTTCCACAGGGCTGATCTCCAGCCATTGCTCCTCCAGCTCATACTCGTGCCCATGATACTCCATCCCAGGAGCCAGATCCAGCACTTGGACTTGTTAAATTTCATCTTATTGATGACTGCCCAATGCTCCACTCTATCCCTCTGCAAGAACTCTTGTCCCTCAAGTGAGTCAACAGCACCGCCCTGTTTCATATCATCAGCAAACCTGCTAATGGGGCATTCAATTCGAGCCCCAGATCACTGAACAGCGCTGGCCCTGAAACTGATCCTGAGGAACACCGCTGGTGACCGGTCACCAGCCAGATGTAGCCAGATGCTGATGCCTCACCCTCTGCCTTCCTCCTGCTCTGGAACAAGGGGGAATGCTTTATTGCTTATTCCAGGCATTTGCTCTCTGAGAAAGTCCAACCATGCACAGAGAACCTGCAGTCAGTAGAAATGGCAATTTCTATTCAGAAAATCACCTCACTTTCCTTTCTAGCCTAGCTGTGGGGAACAGATGAAAAACAAGCTACAGCTGTGATATTTTTGAAGTTGAAAGCTTGAAAGGAGCAGGGCACAGGCCCCTGGGTCAGGCTCTTAATGCTTAGTCTGCTACTCAGTGAGGTGAGAGGATTATATAATCTTTTGGTACCTGCTGCCCACCCCCCACCCCTGAAACTTCTGACAGAGGAACCAACTTTCAATTCTGAACACGCCGATTCCCCATTTACAGAATTAAGGCAGGAGTTGGACTGACGTGGTGAAACAACTCGTGTGAATCCTTGTGCTGTTGCGACTTGAGTAGATGAATAGAAGTCATTGATTTGTGTAAAAACAGGAATCTGTTAAGAACAAGATATGGGCAGCAGCAAAATATGAAAACTATTAATTAACAGGATGTTGCTACTTAGCAGAAATTTTTCACAAGGCAGCACTTTACTCCTTACATGATCTGTTTTTCCAAATAGCTTCAAACAATACTTGTTTAAATATTACTTTCAGGATAGGCTACCAAAAATGCAAAGAATTGTTTTCTAGAGGGAGAGAATTTGCGTTTTGAAGGAGAGAGAGGATTTCTCATCTCTTCGATAGATCCTGCCCTTGCACCATCTCTGAGTGATTAGTAACACCATCAGCTCTGCAGCATTGTGAGTGCTCAGTGTAGGAAAGGAAACGTGACTGAAACAGTAACAGTGATGTACGGGGCTTGTTTCAGAGAAAAAGAGACCTGGTACCAAAATGTCTTGTGTCAAGGTGCTGGCTTCTGTTCCAGAGATGCAGGTGTCTCATTTGGCACCATTGGGTGAGCTGCCTACCTTCCACATCACTGATAACCAACAGGAAAGTCATGGCCTAGGATCACCAGGATCCCATAAAAATTACTCTCTGCTTTCCAAATTTCCACACTAATTTTATTAGGAAGTTAGACAGAAGTCTTGGAAATTATCTTGCAAATCAGAGGAGTCAAAACTCAAAATGAATTCTTTTCCCTAAAGGGGACGCAGTAGTGTATAAGGCACCTACAACAGAGAATAGAAATGCTGAGCTACAGAAAAGCTGACGTGAAAGACTAAGGTTAAAAAAAGTCAAGATCTTCAGTCTAAGCTGCTGGCTCTTGAAATGCAGACACAAACCAGAGGAAACTCTTCTGCCAAGTAAAATGACTGGGGAACATACCAACAGAATGATCTGAAAAAACTGGCATTTTTAAAATCATGGAAGAATGAACAAAAGAAATTAAATAAAACCCTGCAGTCAGAGTGGTATTCTCACCCCAAAGTTTGCTCTCCATTTGCATGCTGACTATTTGTAAGGAGTTGCAGATTTCCTGATTACCAAATTAAAAAACTGTGATGTTGAAAAGGAATATTTTCTTTATGAGCCTCTAAGGGTTTTTTCATCTCATTTTCCAACATGGAACCTATCAATTAAATACTTCAAAAAAAAAACCACCCCAAAACCTTGAGATACTACTGAGCTGATTTAACTGCTCAGCACCAGCAAAAAAGTTTCATAAAACATGTCAAGTTGGAAGAAACCCATCAGGATGATTGACTCCAACTCCTGGCCCTGCACATAACACCCCAACAGTCACACCATGTGCCTGAGAGTGTTGTCCAAACACTTCTTGAACTCCATTTGACCTGGTCCTGTGACCACTTCCCTGGGGAGCCTGTTCCAGTGTCCAGGCACCCTCTGGGTGAAAAACTTTTTACTGATATCCAACCTAAACCTCCCCTGACTCAGCTTCATGCTGTTCCCTTGGGTTCTGTCACTGGTCACCAGAGAGAAGAGGTCAGTGTCTGCCCCTCCTCTTCCCCTCACAAAGGAATTGTAGCCTGCAATGAGGTCTCCCCTCAGTCTCCTTTTCTCCAGGCTGAACAGACCAAGTGACCTCAGCAGCTCCTCACATGGCTTCCCCTCCAGAACTTTCACCATCATCATGGCCTGGATGGTCTCTAATAGCTCAATGTCTTTTTTAATATTGTGGCACCCAAAACTGCCCCCAGCACTCGAGGTGAGGCCGCCCCAGTGCAGAGCACAGTGGGACAATCCCCTCCCTTGCCTGGCTGGTGATGCTGTGCCTGATGCCCCCCAGGACAGGGATGGCCCTCCTGGCTGCCAGGGCACTGCTGGCTCACGTTCAGCTTGCCATTGACCAGGACCCCCAGGTCCCTTTCCATGGGGCTGCTCTCCAGCCTCTCATTCCCTGGTCTGTACGCAGCACCAGGGTTGCTCTATCCCAGGTGCAGAATCCTGCAACATACAAGTTGGTTGTAAAGGAATGTGTTTGTTTCAATTGTTACACATCAGTTGTCTATAAAACACTCATTTACTGTTGTCATCTCTCTCTGTAATTTCTATAGGTTATTTTGGCCACCTAAACCAGCTAAGTTCATATTACAGGGACAACCTGAATTTGAATTCAGAAAAAATTTGTAGAAGACCCTGGTTCTCCAGGTGTCAATGCATTTTAATGTGAATTTATAATAAGCATTCTAGGCTACTTTCTAATCCTCCAAATATTATCAATAATAATTTTTAATGTATTTACTCCAGGAATTAATTCAGTGTGAGCACTGAGAATATCTCTGCTTCACTTTTGTATGGACTGCCACACATTCAACACAGGACACTTCTTTTCAGCATGAACTAGAGGGAAAAGTCATCCCTTCTGTGCTGACACACACCACCCCTGTGAATATAGCTCCAGAATTGAAAGCAACCCACTTCTCTCAGTATCTTGCAATTCTGCTTACAGCATAACACTTCAATGCATTTCTCCCACCATTGCTCACTGCAGCATCTGTAGAGGGACCCCAGAACATGAGTTTCTCAGTTTGCCCCCAAACCCACTTTGCACTCATTTGAGAACAAGCAAGGCCTTTTCAAAGTGAACGGATTCTGCATGGCATTTATAGGCAAGAGATGATGCTCCCTCTTCTAAAAGGGCTGCTGAGTGCTTTAGGGTGGCTGTTACTATAAAAATATTCCATATGAAAAACCACCATATGGTTTTCTAGAAACCTGCTCCATCCCAATGTGGCACTCTGATATTTCATTGCTCTGTCTGCTTCCCTGTGTGACGTGCGGAATCTAAGAAGTTGCTTGTGTGCCTATTCACGCCTCCATTCAGCTCTGTGCCTGCTCTCCTTCACTTCCTCCAGCATTTAACAGTGTACACTAAGGAGACATGTATGGCATTAGGAGATATTTCTCCCATTGAGCTACTTGGCATTTGCCTTCTAGTTGCCTGGCATCAGGGAATTTTTCTCAAGGACAGCTTTGCACAAGTAGCTGTGTTAAGCTCTGCCCATACTGCTTGAGGATAGAGATATAATATTCCAGAGTTTGCTTTGGAGCAAGGATTTGGAGATACATTAAGTAATGAGAGGTTTTAATGGATGCCTTGAAGGCTCTAAAGCCAGAGAAAGAGAAGAAATGCATAATTTCATATCTCCAGCTTAACTGATGCCCTTCCCCCTTTCAAAAGGGACGATATTAGCAAGTTGTCTAGTTTAAGAGCATCAGTTCATGGAAGGAGTCAGTACCTACCACTGAGGACAGAACAATTGCAGGGGGAAGAACCATTCCATCTGTTCATGAATGTAATTCCTCTGTTTTCTGTTCCAGCTCATCCTTGCCACATGGGAAGGCGGCTACAACTTGCAGTGCCAGAACCTCCACAGTGCAGGGGAGGCTGATATCCGGGTGAGAGATGAAAGCAGCTCAGCCCTCAGCATCCACAGCAGTCATTCCCCTCCACATCCCTGATGCAACACCTCTGCATTCATGGCAGTTAGAAGGATGCTCTCAGTAACATCTCTAACATCAGGGTTTTAGTCAGGTTGCCTAACAACTGGTAGAAAACAAGAAGTGTTACATTTTTTGATTCAATATAGGTGCATCCTTGCAGAGGAAAGCAGGACAGGAAGCATTTTGAAAAGCCACATATCAAGACCTCTAGTCAAAATAGTGTTGCCTATTAAAACTGAGAATTACATAATTTAAAAACTTTGAACAAAAATCAGTCATCTAAAATGTAACTCTTGTTGGGCAGGAGCAGGATTTAAGCCCAACTATAAACTCTAGAAAACTGCAGAGACATTTTGCTGGCTTGACTCATCTGTAGTTTCAGCCCTTACTTCTGCATCACAGTAATTCCATGTATTAAACCCTTTGTTATTCCCCACATCAGGTTTACTTTCCAGATGACATTAGACCCCAAGAACAGAAAGACTGGTTAATGTATATAATTTTCCCCAACTCTCAAAATTTGTCTGTGCTATGACAAGGAAAAAGTCAGTTAAATACCTTTTTCCCCTCAAAGAAATGTTTTTCTCCTTTATGTTTTAACTGTCTTTAACTGTCCTAGGGCACATCCTGAGCTCTAATAAAACATCTCTACTCTAGAGGAGAATATATTTAATTGCATTGGGTATCAAATTTAGGTTTTTCAAAAAAAATAATCTGGCAGCAAAATCTGTTCAGTGTCAAGAAATTGGTAGCACCCTTAAAAAAGACCAAAAAAAACCAACAAACCCCCCCCCCCAAAATAAAACAAAACCCCACAAAACTATATCTTTGAAAAAAAACCCAGAACAATTAGAAAACCCTTCCTCAAAGTTTATATTTCTTAAATTATATTTTGACAATTATATATTTATACAATTGCATAAAAGATGATGTGTGTTTTTTAAAAAAACTGCTTCATTAAGAAGCAAAATAAAATTGAAGCCAGAGCTCATGCTTCTCCTTCAGTAGTATATTAGTGTCTTCTGGAAAATTGCATGCCTAGGGAGTGAAGTAGTACAGCAATATTTAAGCACTTGTATGGACAGAGATTGATCTCCTGCTCCTTTGTTCTTGCTTGTACAGGTAGCCAAGGTGCTGTGGTGGTATTATTTTTCCAAAGTAATTGAATTCGCGGACACTATCTTCTTTGTACTGAGAAAGAAAAGCAGCCAGATCACCTTCCTTCATGTGTATCACCACGCCACTATGTTTAACATTTGGTGGTGTGTTCTGAACTGGATACCTTGTGGGCAAAGTAAGTCTTTGTTAGCTTCATCAGCTGGGGTCTAAGTCAGCAGCAGCTGGGGAGGAATCACATCACCACACAAAGGAATTGTGTCACTGTGCAATATGAGGTCACCTTTAGGGTTCACAGCCTTTCAGAACTGCTGACCACCTGCAGAACACAGGAAAATTAAAAGCATGGTTAAAAGTTCAGACCAAAAATACCAGAGTGTTAGGCCCTAGATTTTCCAGTTAGCTGCCACAAGCTCATGTATTTACTTCTCTTCAAACCTCTTTTAAGCATAACAGCACTGAGTAGCACACAAGAGCCATCACATACAAGACCTACTCCAAAAGCAGATGCAGGGAGAATTCATGACCCTGCTAAAGCCATTATCAATCACAACAAATTAAATCAATGGCCCTTTTACAAGCTCGACTTCCATGTGCATCAATCTGTGCTTTAGCAAGATACTTTACTTACATAGTCACTAATTAAAATACCAGTTTGAGTCTGTTCTGTTTCATATCAGAATACATCCTTAGGAAGTTATTGTAGAACTATCATCATCTTCCCTGTTGAGGAAGGGATCAATGATGCCACAGGCTGGTCACTTGCATTTATATAAGAAGTCCAAACAGCAGAGAACTACTTCAGCTGTCTCACAACATGCGCACTTTTCCAGGGCTTCACACAGCCAGAGGCCTCCTGTGGCCCTGCTTTCAAAGTTGAGGGGAAAAAAAAAAAAAAAACCACCAGTTTTCTTGAAACCTATTAAAGGGAGTCACCTCAGTCCATTGTAACATTTTGTAAAGAAACTTGTTTGCAAGTCTTTTTCAGAACCAAAAGCAGAATTCACATTTGTTGGCACTTGCTGTGGACAGCACAAAATCAAAGTAAATCACTGTTACAGGCAGAAACAGGGATCATAGATTTCATAGCAGTTAGGAGCTATTTCTAGAGGTATAAGCAAATCAGTGGGGGTTTGTGCTTTCTGATGTACGTGAATCTGGTCCCCACAATTTGCACTAGTACTGCACTACTGTAATTAAATCAGTAGCTAAGTCGTTAATCAGTGGCAAAATCAGGACAACTGGTGAGTCCATCTTGTAATTGAAGCACTGCCATCAAACACATGAGCACACTGCACAGAGTAGTGCTGCTACTCCTCCATAGCCTGTGAAGTACAGAGGATAATTAACTTCCTCTAGAATTAGTATTCACTAAATGGATACTAGTGAATACTAGTATTCACTAGTAAGAGTAGCAAGGTATTATCTGGGAGGAAATTCTGTAAATGTGCATCTAGCAGAAGACCCAAAGAACAAAACAAGAGCGATGATCAAACACAGGCACAAGAGGCTGGTTTAATTCAGAGTAAAGCCCTTGCTACTGCATCAGACAGCAGGAGTACAGGTGTCTCCCAGGGCCCTAAGCTGCATACTAGCAGCAAAGTCATCCACAGCAGTGTTCAAAGCTTGCAGGAATAATAGAAAGACTCATAGCAAGAAGAATTTTAGGAGAGGGGAAAAAATAGCCTGTAAACTACAGAATAGAAAAAAGTGGAGGAGAAAAAAAATACGAGATAATAACAGAATATTCATCATGAGAAAAAACCCTCTAGGAAGTATCATTTGGTTTTTCAGTTGTCCCTAGGAAAGCACCTCTACAAATCAGGAAAGTCTTTAGCAAGAAGTAAGCATGAAAGGAATATTTACCATATGCAAGAGACATCACAAGCAATAATATCCTCTCTCACTTTTTAGCAGTTGATCTTTAAGTTGTTTTTTTTATTTTCCCTGATGGATTTTTATAGGTTTCTTTGGACCCACTTTGAATAGCTTTATCCACGTGCTCATGTATTCTTACTACGGACTGTCAGTCATCCCTTCCATGCGCAAGTACCTCTGGTGGAAGAAATACCTCACTCAGGCACAACTGGTATGTATCTGTTTTACTCTCATTTCTAACTACCAAAAATCCTTCAAAACACGAGAGAGGACTAAACGAACAATAGGTAGATATTATTATTTGCCAGTTAGAATTGAAGTATAATGGAACTATCATAGGGCAGAAGTCACTAGTGCAGCCTGATATAACTTAATAAAGAAAATAATGTTCAGAAGTGTTTTCTGTACAAAACAAACAGTAGAAACTCTTCAGTCCACAAAATTCTATTATTTTTGAACTATTGCATTGAAGATGACTGCTCCTTAATTGTGGAAGAAACTGATTTAAAAGTCACAAAAATTGTCCGACAGAGCCAGCTCCAAGGCAGACCCTCCCCACTGGCCAAAGCTGAGCCCATCAGCAAAGCTGGGGGCACCTCTGTGGTGTTATATTTATTAAAAGGAAAAAAATATTGCACAGCAGCTAAGAAACATGAGAGAAACAGCCCTGCAAACACCCAGGTCAAAGCAAAAGGAGGGAATTAGGGCCAAAAAGTCCCCTACAGCCTGTGGTGAGGACTCTGGTGAAGCAGGCTGTTCCCCTGCAGCCCATGGAGGTCCACAGGGGAGCAGAGATCCACCTGCAGCCCATGGAGGACCTCTTGCTGCAGCAATGGACACATCTGCCCTGAAGGAAGATGCAGCCAATGGAGAAACAGGCTCCTGTGGACCCATGGAGAGAGGAGCCCACCCTGGAGCAGGTTTGCTGGCAGAATCTGTGACCCCATGGGGAGTCACAGATTGAGCAGCCTGTTCCTGAAGGACTGGACCCTGAGGAAGGGACCCACACTAGGGCAGTTTGTGAAAAACTGGAGCCCGTGGGAAACACACGCATTAGGACTCTCTCCCATGGGAAGGACTGAAGCAGGGAAAGACTGTGAGGAGAAGGGAGCAGCAAAGCCAAAGCAATACAGGCTGACTACAAACCCCATCCCCCTGCACCACGTGGAAGGAAGTACAGGAGTCAGAAGTGAAGCAGAACCCGAGGGGCTTAGGGAAAGAGGTTTTTAATTTTATTTCTTGCTATCCTTCCGTGTTATTAATTGTCAATTATTGACCTTAATCTTCAAGTCAAGTCTATTTTGTTTATAACAATAATGGGTAAGTTTTATAAATTATCATCCCTGCCCTTCAGACTTCTAAAGCTATTGCCAGGAGTCTTGAGAGTTTCCTCCTGTTTCTACCCAGCAACAGAGACACCAGTTGTACCTGTCACAACAAGGTCTGGAAGATAGAACAACACCTACTAAATCTGAGAGGGGAGAAAAAAAAAAAGCTTCCCTTTTGTCAACTAGGCCTACTTTTAGAAACCTCTGACCCCTTAGGGCTTTATTTAATTTCACAAGAGCACCATTTTAACTTAACTCACAATACATTCAGAGGTTAGAAAGGGATAGTTTTCAAGAGTACTCAAACTTTCAAAGAGCAGGACTAGGGGACATTGCTGTATCTGATTCAGCTAGCAGTGACCCTTCCTCAGCAAATACTCTTGCATTACCTTCACTCCACAGATCCAGTTTCTGCTCACTATTGTGCACACACTCAGTGCGGCTGTGAAGCCATGTGGATTCCCATTTGGCTGCCTCATGTTCCAGTCCTCCTACATGGCCACACTGGTCATTCTCTTCATCAACTTCTACATTAAGGTAAGCAGTCTTCTCTGAGAGCTCTCTGACAAGGGTGGGGAAAACAGAACTTTTTGGATACCAGTCTGGGTGGACTCAGATGTAAAATGATCATCAGTGCTTAAAATATGTTAGTATTAAAATATATATGTCACTTAAGAATAACAGATACAATCATGTCTGAGAGAGAGTTATTTAGCAGTGATGACCTCCTCATTGCAGCTCAGCTCTTCTGCACTTGTATAACAAGTCAGGTACTGCATTCAGTACACAGGAGGTCAAATTTGCTTTGGTGGGCAAATTTTTGAGTCTTTCTCCTCCTTAGGAGAAAAAAAAAAAAAAAAAAGAAATGAACAGCTCTGTCTCTGCCTTGTTTACTTCAACATCTTTTAGCAGGGGGTGCTCTAGCCTGCCTGTATACATGAAGCTTTTAGTGTACAAGGCTTGAAATCTCTTTTGATACTGAGAAGTATTACAGTAAGACTAATAAAGTAACATCACCCACAGCAGCAAAAAGACTGCAGCACCATTAATGCCATGAGAAGAAAATATATACATCTGCATTAACAAACACCAGAGAGCTCCATTTACAGTTAACCATAAGTAGTGGTTTGGAGGCTCTAAAGGAACCCAAGTGTTTACTTTGGATTTTGCTTTTACAGACATACCGGAAAGCACCTTCAAGAACAGCTGTAAAGGAAACCCCTGTCACAACAGAAATCAAGAATGGCTTCCATAAGGACTACTTTGCTGCTGCCAATGGATTGCAGAATAATAAGAAGGCACAATAAGTATAGTGTTTCCTATGATCTTTTTTTCTAAAGAGAAAAAGAAGAAAAAAGACTGAATTACAAGCTTTAGCTTAAAACCTATTTGATTACATTTATCAGTTCTTTGTACCAGACACTTATTAAGGTACTGCTATCTAGGTTTTAACAAAATGAGTAGAATTACTTGTCTTGTCAAAGATCACCATCAGAAAAAGAAAGCCAAGATATTTCTCATATGAAAAAGAAAACCTTTCTGATCTCTAATGCTGACACAAAAACGCCTTATGAAACACTTGATGGATAAATCCATCAATGCCTTCAAAAGGTTAGGACTCTGTTCAGACTAACAGGGTGAGCACTTTCTGGGCATGTGAGAGGTCTTGAGGCAAGGCTTCACACTGCACCCAGTGCATCCAGCTGAACTGCAGCCAAGGTCAGGAAAATAAGGGGGGGGGGGGGTGGGGAAAGGTGAGAATCATACCTTTTCCATCACCATACCCCTCTTTTCTTCTTCTCAGCAATTCCCCAAAACACACTCCCTCCCCATGGACACCAGCAAGGTGCCCTTTGATCCTGTGTCAGCCCTGGGGAAGGACATGACAGAGGGCAGAGCCCAGGTGCACCATCCCATAGTTTGCAGGCGGTTGTGCACCACGCTCACTTGCTTTACACAAGTGCAACCTGATTCAAATGCCAGGAAGGCTAGCAGGAGCTTTCTGTTTCAGGGGGCTGGACTGGTAGCCCCTGGCACTGCCCGGTCTGGTATTCTGAACACAGAGCAAAACAAGTTACTTTGGATATGCTAAGTCATTAGGACTTCTAGGTAAATGGATTTTGAAAGAAATAGGATCTTAGCATCTTAAGGAAGATAAATCCATTGAGTGTAAATGTGTATAAAGTTAATCCTACACAAACACTGCTAATTCAAAGGAAACTGTCATGCCACATATTAATAGACTGGAAGATGCAGAAAATTTGAAAAGTGAGTTCAGCAATGAGCGAAGCAGGTTATACACAAATTTCTGTGCCAGGTGGACCTTACCCAGACTAGTCTCTGGCTGGGGAAACAGAGGCACAATCCTCTGTAGGAGAAGCAAGGAGATAACTGCTGTCTGCAGCTGTAAAGGTGTCTCTCTCCCAATAGCCCATAACCATCTTTGTTGCTTCAGTTTGCTGCATTTACCCCCCACTCAAATGGTTAGAAATGAAAAAGACCCAGGGTTAACTTTATAGATCTGCCCTCACTTTTCTCATTTAGCCCACTTAGTTTCTTCACTAAAAATAGACATACTTCTTTCCTCACAGTGAAGTAGTTCTGGTCTCTCCCATTCTCATGTATAAAATTCTCTCGACAAAAACGGCTTTTGAAGTCACTTCAGCCCAGCAAGTCCCTGGGACTGAAGCAGTTCCGTAAAGGACACGTCCTCTCACTCCTGTCACCTTGCAGAGTCCCATGGCAGGAGGAGGACAAACACACATCCAGCCAGCACAGAGAGCCCACATGTAGAGGAGGCTGTCCCAAGTCCTGCTGTCCAATTCTTCTTCATCTCTAGAGGATCAGTAATCCCCTCCAGATATCCCCATTTAGATGATCTGCCATCAGGGGCTTGTGGAGACTGCAGGTGCAAAGGCAGGAGGAAGGTTTGTCCCAGGGAGCTGTATGGACACATGGCAGCCAGCCTCACCAGGAGCAGCCCAAGAGACTGCAGCCATGATGGCTCATGGATAGGAGGGAAAGGGGATAAGGAAGTGGTACAGTAGGGGAAGAAGAACAGATGGAATTGTCCAGAAAAAGCAAGGGGAGAAAGTAGCATGAAGAAGGGTGTCTTGTGTCAGAGTTCTGCTTGAACATGTGCTTGAAAGTCCTATTGTCTGCCACCTGTCACCAGCTGTGGGATATGCCCAGCCACTGCCCTGGAGGGATATCTGCTGAGATAAAAGATTTTGCAATCGCCCAGCAGGACTCCCTGGAAAGGCAACCACTTTTGGGTCATGGCGAGGAAAGGCAGACCCACAATCCTTTGGGAGACACTATGCAGATCATTCTGTAACCCATTGGTCTGTCCCAGACCCTCTGTAATCCATTGGTCCCCTTGCTGATCCCCTGTATCCCTATAAAAGATACCAATTCGCCCCTGTGGCAGAGAGAGGTCATCCGTAGCTCCCCCCTTCGCCGGAGGGGACCCATAATAAAGCTGCCTTCGTGCGGAACCAGCCACACGGGCCTTCTCATCTCTCTCTCTGGTCTGGCTTGGCCTGGAGGCTGCCTTACAGAGCTGAGCTGGAATCACGAGCTGATATCACTAAAGAGCTGACAGCTTCCGCAAGGGCCCCTCTGCCAGCAGCTGAGAGGAAGACACCGGACCCCGGGAAGGCGATTCCTTTTGGGACCGTCTCCCCGAACCGGTCATCTCTTCCTGGGTCACAGCCTCGGACCCCACCACCAGCTGTAATAACCAGCCAGTTCCAGCTCCATTGCAATGTAGACAAAACCTTTCTGCTCCAGCAGGAAACAAATTCCCAAAATGCTGCAGCAGAAGCAGTACCTCTGAGCAGCCTGACTGCTGAACGGCATCATCGTGAACTGGGTGACCAAAATAGCTGCAATATTCAAACACTTTTACCCCACCACACCAACCTAGATCTAGCTGGTGCATATTCACATTTGCTCCCCTCTTCACGAAGTTGGTCACAAAACCTCACTTACTGAAAGTCAGTGTTTTGTTTTATTTAGCACTCAATAAGGGGAAAAGCAGCAACCCCAAAAAACACCCAAATAAAAAAACCCAAGAACCCTGCATTCACAAAGCCTGGACACTGTATGCATATACTATTTCTCACTGGCCCTTCCAGTACCTTTACAGGTGTTTCTGATTGACACTGTAAAAATCCCAAGATGTAAGAAATTAGTGGGTTTGACTAAGGGTGTTTTACACAGCCCTAAGTAAAGGGAGCGCTTCAGAGCTCTGCAGAAATCAGCCTGATACTGGAAGCCAGGGTAGAGGCAGAGATTTGAAAGAGCTGTCAAGACAGTGTACAAGGTAACGAGCTAGACCATTCATCTAAGGCAAGCACAAAAAGGGCTGAGTGCCCCAGCATGGATTTTAGGCCGAGTGGAGTCCATAATCTTTTGATGGCAAAGCATGCATTTGAGTGTCAAGGTGGAAAGTGTCAGCTGTGCTAAGTGTTAAAGTTTACTACAGCAATCAAACCCGCAGATATTGTCTTTTGTTCTGTTGAAATCTCATTCAAAAGAAAAGGAAATAAATAAATGCCTTACTTGAAATTCAAAGGGCTGGGGAAAAAAAAAAAAAAAAAAAAAAAAAAAAAAAAAAAAGGTAAAACCAGAGACGGTCACAGACCTTGTAGATCCAGATCAGCCAGGAATGCTGGAATCAGGTATGTTTAAAATTCTTCAGATATGTCTTAACATCTTCAAAATGCCGCAACTTTGAAGAAAGAGAAGCATTGACTTTTTAAACTGATTTTCCTGTAATACATAACACTGTAAATAAACAAATTTTACTATCAGGCTGTCTCCACTCCTCTTTAAGGCATCAAATTGGGCTGGTAGCTGGTTACTTGAGGCTGCTTTTGTTCTCCAGCTTTTTCAGATGCATTTTAGAACACTCACATCAGACTGGGAAACAACCTCTGTAAACTTTACACAATACCTTCACTGGTGTTGGTGTAAAGCTTCCATGTAGTCTTTTTGCCCCACTGTCCATAAAAATTTGGGCTTTTGAACAAAGGTAATATTGCAATAACTGTTTGTTCAAAGCTTGTGCTTGCCCATCAAGTCCTTGTTTGATAATCAGATTGCTTTCAGTTGGAACGTGATAGTAGAAAACAGGAGAGAGACAATTGAGAAAACAAATCTCAGAAATAATAGTTCTTTCAGATTGAAGATACAAACAGAGTGGGAAGGCATGCAAACACTTGACTGTTTTTGCTCACCAAAGGGCATGTGTGGGGTGACAGGCAGAAGGAAAAGCTATTGAGGTTGATTCACTGTTTTGGGATGTTAGTAGCTTCCCAAGGAAAGAAAGAGGAATGAGTTTTACTAAAGACCCTTCCAGGAACAATGGAATTAAAGGAGATAAATCAAGCTGCTGATGTGTTGTGCCAAGGCTCAGCTTTACAAGGCTTTTCTCACAGTCTGTCTATAAGTAATGCTTTCTCAACTCTTGCTCACGAGAAACAAAAAACCAGGAAAGGCTCTGTGGCTGTGTTTGATTCCAATACATAATAGCTCTCAGCTCCTCCTAGATACATGCCATTTTCCAGTGCATTACTCTCTTAGATGCAGCTCTACTGCCTGCAGAACCTGTCCCTGTGTGCTCCAGCCTACCTCAGCATGCCTTACCAAGAGCAGGGTGGGCTGTCCCCAGGCCAGGGTGAACACGCACAGCTCCCCAGCCTATTTCCAGCCACACAGGACATCCTTTCCTCTGGCTTTGTGCAGCCTTGACATGAGGTAGATGTAAGCCCTGTAGACCTTAGATGGGCCACTGCACTGACACAGAATGTGTAGGTAAACAAGCACTTGGCACAGCATCACCCCCTGAAAAAGATGCAGCATAAGGATACCAGGGGTTATAGTCGGTTTACGATTAAACCCTGTTTAGAGCTTAAAATGCATAAAGCAGTTATCCTTAACCTGAACTTCATATTTCCCATTTCTTTTTCTGAGTATTGATACATAGTTTTTGCACTTCAGCATCCACATCATCTGTTGTTCTAGCTCAGAAGTGTCAAGGCAACTGAACAGGTTGAAAATTGACCTACATCTATTTGCATTCAAAGGGAGAAAAGAAATATCTGGATTAATAACACTTTAAAAAGCATGAAGTGAGAAGGGCAAAGAAAACCTTCCAAGGTCAGCTACCCACCTTCCAAAAGGTAACACAAGGATAACCCAGTTACAGATCTGCTGCAGAAACCAAATGGACTTCAGACCTTCAGGAGGTTTAAATGACCAAATAGTGCAGGAAGTGGTATGAGATGGACTGTCCAAGGTCAGAAAAACGTAATTTCTGTCCCAGATGCCATCTCCAAACACTTCTGCCTACAGATGAGAAGACCATTAGTAAAATCCAAAATTTTCACCTTAGGCCATTCAGAGGTTATCAAGCTGGAACACACTGAGCTTCTCAAAAGCTAAAGTGTTTCTTATGAAGGGATAGATAAGTGCAGGGCTAGAAGGAACCTAAGCAGTGTGACATCCCTTTCTGCTCTCCCATACCCATCATTAAAACAGCTTTTTAGGGTTCAGACTTTTCCAATAAAACAGTTAAAAGCTAGTGTAGGTAGATATAACATTATGGTAATTTTTACTAAGTAAGGAACTCTGATTTTTCCTTTATCCATGCCCTCTTAAGTGCTCAACACTCACCTTCCAAACTTTACAGTTACAGGTTATGCAGAGATTCAACAATTAGAGATACAGAAATAAGACCGATACACTCCAAGTTATCTAGCAAAGATACTTGGATGAAAAGCACTCCTAACTTTTTACAGTTACAGCAGACACCAAGAGAGCCTTGTGCCAACAAATGAAGGGTGAAGAAATGTAGCAAAACAAGAGTTGCTACGCATCTACTGCACAGTTAAAGCCTGTTTAGGTCAGTGGCACTGCTGGTGGATCACATTGTACCACCACACTAGTGGGACCAATACATGCCAAAAACTGTTGCCAAGATGCAAAATTAGTTTTAGCAGACTCAAGCACAGCTGCTCACAGAGGTTACAGCTTCATGGCCCAAAAGTCACAGCTGCTTTAGCTGAGTGCTTTGAGAGCCTAGAATCAAGCAGCAGCTGTAAGGACACTGAAGAGCAGCAGGAGGATGTAGCATAGCCAGGTCACCAGGGCCAGCCCTCAAAGAAATAAGCACAAGACCATGGATGTGAAATCAGAATTTCAGTCCTTCACATTAGGAATAGGAGGGGGTAAATCAGTATCTGAACCTTTGGAACGGGCAGGGCTGAAGAGGTGTTTTCTTTTAAACCACCCCACAAGGAAAGCACCAAGTACAACTTGATGTGGATGAACAAAGTTCATCTCATGCCAACCCTAGTCAGGACTACTTAAGATAAAGGAATAAAATGGTCAAGCAATGGCAAGGGCAGCTTCTTGCTCTTCTCTGTGATGGTGCTACCCATGTGTGACCTTCTCAAGCAGCAAGAGCATTAGCCCTGTTTCAGTAATGAAACAAACCCTGTCAGGGTTTGGGCTTTTGTTCTGAAGGTATATTTTGTGCAGGGGAGGATTCCGTTGACTCTAACCCATACAGTAATCTGAGGTTGGTTCTGTAAGTTAAGGAGACAGAAACCCAAAGCCTGGAAATCTGCTATGTTCCCACAAATTCACTAAGTTGCATTAGCACTGATGCTGTTTTTGCAAGAGCACACTCTCTTGTGAAGAGCAACGATGTTCTGGGGAACTCTGTCACACTCTGTCAAAGCAGAGGACAATATTAAATAGCATGGGTTATCTGCTGCTTACTTTCCACAGACCTGCAACCCTATTTTGTCTAATCCCAGCAGTTGTTCACTGTACTCTGAACTCTCCTTGGAGTCAAAAGTCACTGGCTGCAAAAATAAATTCTCCTGCTTCACTTGACATTTTCTGTTCAGTTCTCCAAATTTCTTGCCCTCTGCAATCTCCAGCTTGCCGTCAGGCATCTGGCCAGTAGATCCCTCTCTGATTTCAGCTCTGCAATGCAGAATTGAGTGCCAATGGTGTTGAGCCAGCAGTTCCCACACTTATGCGCACACAGGAGAGGCTATGCCTAATGCAAGGTACACAGGACTCTAGAGTACCTTTCTAGACACTCTCAGTGCATCAATTTGAAGGAAGGAATGAGATTGTTATCCTATGCAAATAACTTTTTACTTTGAATCAGCCATTAAGTGCTTTTACACTTGATAAAGGCGTTAGAACAGTCAAAGTAAGCCAATATATCCATCAATTTGATGGCTAAATCATTATCTTTAGTTCATTTTTTTTTTAAGATTTCTTTGATATATAATGGACCCATCTTGCAATTTTTTCAGGAAAAGCTTGTTATCAACACAGGGGTTCACAGTTAGATCACTTAGTGCTATGTATTCTTTCTAGGCAAAAAAAATGCTTAACATGATGCTTTTTCCTTCTCTTTTTTCTTTTCATTTGAAATAGACTAACATCCTTCACAGAACCATCTTCTTTATGCTGCACACAAAGCACTTAAATGTCATGAGCAATGATGAATTCAGGGGTTTGCTAGTCAGAAGGAACTATGAACACATTGTTTTCTTCTGCCTTCTTCACTGGGAGTTCATACTGCAGGGAAGAACAAAAAAAGGTAAGAGAAAACATCGCAAAAACTTGCACAAACATTGAAACTGTACAAGATAAGAAACTGCAAAGATCCTGGAAGCACTTTTAGACTCAGCTCTTAATTCTCAAGCACCTGCCCTGGAACAAGTGCTGCAGGATGAGCAGTTCCCATGACACAAGTGCTCTTTTCTCAGCCCTGCTTCTCTTTAAGGTGTCCTTATTCAGGAGCACCTGTGTCCCTCCACAATGCAATGCCCACAATGGAAACTTTTCCCTTTGGAAAGGCTCAGGATTCCAGCTTTAACTGCTAAAATATACAAGCCCATGGTTTTCAGCATCTTTTCTAAAATCCCAGGCCCAGTGCACTGTGGTGACCACCGGCACAGTTGTTCCTTCAACACAGGGAGCTTTCTCAGCCCTGTGAAGTGCAGACACATGGCATCCCAGACACGACAGTAACCCATCTTACTGCAGAAATACTAAACTCTCAAAGCCATCAGATCTGCACATAAACCTGGAACAGCAGCAGTAGCAAAATTACATGTCCATGTGATGGGGTGAACCAGATGGAAACTAAGCATTGTATCAAAGTTAGCAAAGTATTCATCTTAATTTACAAATTAAAACAAGAGCATAAAATAGTGATTATGCTCTGGAGAGTTTAAGAACTTTGACAGAATATTTAACCAGGATGAAAGTTAAATAAAAAAGGTTGGTTTTTTAAAAATCAAGCTTGAATACATCAAGGTTAGTAGTTACCAGACCTAAAGAGCAGATGAGAGAAAGCATGCAAGGTGTCATTAGACTGCAAAGCTCTTAGGCACAGATTGTCATGGATGCACAACTCCAAGGGCAAATGCATTGAAGGTCACCAACTCCACAGAAACTGCCCCAGACTGTGAGCCCAGGAGAAACATCACTACCTGATCGTCCTTGTCCTTATCTTCTCCCTTAGGCAGGTACTCTTTGACCTCTTCCCCTTGTCAAACTTTTCTTTCTCGATGTTTTCTATGCATCAGGACCAGAGGTCCAGCAAAGAACCAGCCCCACAAATCAGCTAACTAAAGGCTTCCCCTCCCAGGACTTCAGTTTCATTTTCTCACTTCCAACACCAATCAGTCAGGCCAGAGATCAGTCCTCCACCCATAGGGAGCTGCTTTTATATCACACATACCATTGTATTATGGGCAGAGTCGGCAAAGCTCTTTGCTGTTTCACCCAGGGCTGAGTCAACAGATTCAATTCTGAAAGGAAAGTAAGCTTAGCTGGTTTTTCATGAAGCATTAATACTTACTGGTGAAGCTTGAACAGACTTATTTACCATCAAAAATAAACCTGAGAAAGGCAGGTTTATTTTTTTGCCCAGCATTTACACAAACAGTGTCTTTCATACATTAAATGATCACCTCCTTCCACCTCCTCTGACCCTAGATGCAGTCATGCCGAGAGGGTGCGTTGCATCTTGCACCAGATCCTGGCACAGCTCTCCTGAGCTAGATTCCTCTCCTGCACAATTTCCCATACAGAGTTCCCTCATTACACTCTCATTCCAACTGAAAAGCCTCACGAGGCTGCAAAAGCTCAATCAATGGACAAGTAGAGATGTCATACTGGGTTTAGAATCCTTTCTCATGTATTAGCAGGAGTGCCACCAGCCTAACCAGTGCCCTCTATAACCATCAGAGGACTAGTAAGCATGCAGGACAGCTGGCAGAGACATACCTTTGCTTTTGCTGGTTGCAGAAAGTATTCAGTTTGAGCAGCTGTGCATTCCAGAAATCCTAAAAAGACCCCCAAAGAAAACCCCCGTTACTTGGGAAGGGGCAACTTTTTGGACTGGAACACAAGAAGTGGTACGCACCAGTGCATCCTTTTCCATGTTTGCCAGAATTTGAGTTTCCTTCTCAAGGCTGGCAAGCTCTTCAACAACAATTTTCTGGAAGATCTCAAATTTATTCAGCCTAGTGATGGAGAGCAGAAACAATTTTGCCACGTTAACGTGCAGTCACACAAAGTGGACAACAACCCCTTCAGGACCAAACCTACCTTTAGACAGGATCAAATGTCCCTGCTGAACTACACAGGGCAGATTTGTTCTCAGATATGTCACAGAGCATGTGAATAGCTGTACCAAAGTCACACTGCAGATAAATATGGCTCAATAGCCTGTCCCAAATAGCAGCCAGTAACAGAGGACCAGGACAGAGCATACAAATTAATTCCCAGTGCAATACTTGCAGTGCATTCTCTCCCAGCCTCCAGGAAGCTCAGCAGAGATTTCCCAAGCTGGAGACCTCTTTAGGTCCCTTCCAACCCAAATAATTCTATGACTATCTTGACGCAAATAACCTCTATGGATTTTCCTGCCACGGGTTTGATATATACAAACAGTGCTGCCACAGGATGCCAGCAATTTCTAAACCTTAACCAGCAACACCCTTATTGACTTGGGTTTGCCACCATTCCCAGCAGCAGTGAGGTAGAAAAAGTTCGGCACAGCCCTGCCTCCACTATCCCGTGACCCTAGCTAGATCCAGGTTACTTAGCAACCAAGCATTGCAGCATCTCACTACCATCTACTCTTATCTTCCACCACAAAACATCCCATTTTTTACTTTTAGAATTCAAACTTCTCCTTGTACCTTAATGACAGCAAATTCTGCTCATAGAGGTCCTATTGATAGCAGGGATTTTTCACTTTAAAGGCTATTATTTCATACTACATTTGATCTAAATCCTAAAAAGTGAATGCGTAATAGTTCGAGGCCTGATAGACTTACAAGTACAGTATAAGATTTAAGTATCTTCACTTTTAAAAATACATAAATAACAGAATTGATTTTTTTTATCTAGCTCCTATCTGAGAAACTCAGGATCTGAGAGATCCCTTTTCTTCTCCTCCACTTCATTAAGCAAATTATAGCCTGGCTTCTTTCTTAAAAGATTTAGAAATAGAAGCTACTAAGTGTAGCAAGAGAGTTTTTACACAGATTCACGAACATTGATGACAACCAGAAGACATTCAAGGAGAGCTTCATCAACTGCTTGTAACTCAAGCTCGCTTTGCATGAATTAACGCATCCTCTCCCCCTACAGAAAAAATCAGGATCAATCACTGGAGTTATACTTCTGACACTCTTCTTGCATAGAAGAAAGAAAAAAGAAAAAGACAAACTATTTTGCCTTACAAACCATAAGTGCAATAGTTGACTGGCAGGTTGGCTTATCCTATAAATCAAAATTGACACAAAACTGAAGCTGTTTTCAGCCAGTACCAGACAGCTTACCTGCACTTGTGTATCTGGTTCAGCAGGGCAGACAAGTTCTTCTCAGACGATCTTAGGGCATCCTGTGTGTTGATCTCCATCCTTTTGTACCGGGACTAGCCACGGGATGCACAGTTAGGGATAGGCAATGGCCCAAGCCAAAACCTAGAAGTCTAGCTTGCAAAACCTTTCCCTGGAAAGCAAATCCCTCTGCAGGTTGCCATTCATCTTAGCAGAAACCATCTTAAATTAAATTTAAACTGCAGTAAGATGGCATACATAGGTGCTCCAAATACAAACTGATTGAATTCAGTCACAGTAGTTACACCAACAAGACTCTACATAATCCATGAGACTTCAGGGCAGCATAGTGTTAGGAAAAACCCAGTTAAAACTTCCTTTATGCCTTCCCTGTCACACTTCTCAGAATATACAGTTTTTGCAGAATCCTTCTAAGAGCTCCAGACTAACAGCCACTGCCACCAAAACCCTACTCCTGAACACAAAATAAAGACAGGATATTTGCACCAACTCTCCCTGAGATAAAAAGTTAATTTCACATAACCTGATAAATTGCCACACACATTAAAAGAGCTCACATTACCCAGAACAATTTCTTCAGTTGGCCAATAAAGCTTTCAAAGGCAGAAATCACTCCGGAATCACTCAAGTCTTCATGTAGCATCTTAGAAAAAAACACACCATCTAGGCTATCATCCATTTCCTGACCTAGGAGGAAGCACATGCCCAGTGAGCATCATATCAAGGACTTATTGGAATATAAACCTTTCTGCTACTGAAGGACTTGTCATTTGTGTCAGCAGTAACTTTTGTTATAGAGCTGGAATTTGGGTCTTGCCCTTCTAGAGCTCACAAGCAGGAAGGAAACTGGCTCAAAAATCCCCTGAGAGATACTTGTTAGAGAGCAGCAGGGAAGAATAGGCACAATAGAGCAACACAGAGAGCAACATATTTACAGATAGTGAGGCAAATCCACAGAATAAAGGCAAAAAATAGTCAGGCCACCACTTTTTTCTGTCTTTCACTTATCCATTGCAGTGAAAGCCTGATGCCCTTGTGCTCAGAGTTAGCACTATTTTGCAGTTACTTTGTCCATTATCTGCGTGCTTTTTTTTCAGCTCCCTCATTTGATGGTTTTGCAATAGCTCTGGCAAATCCCTATTCCGATAAACTAGAAAGTGTGGACGTCATGGAGCAGCTGACCAAGTGGAACCCAAATTTCCTGTTCACACTCAGTATCCACTGTCTTTGGCAGTGTTGCAATACACACCTTCTGTTAATTTTGACTTTAGGATTTTGGAAAAGTTGGACTCTCTACAGATATATCTCTTCAAGCTTCCACGTGACCGTGACTTCTACCAGAAGAAAAGCTGAAAGCACTTCATCTTAGTTGCCAACCAGACTTTACCTTTTTGGATCTCTGCTTCCTCTTCTACTGAATCAGAAATTTTCTTTGGTGTGTGGTTAGTCTCAGAGGGCAAGTGATTTTTCTCCAAACTGGAAAATTTAGGCTTTTTAATGACAGTGCTACTTAATATATCTAGAAAGAGAATAGAAGATGTTTCAAAAGAAATCTGTTCTTTTACACGAGGTACACGACAATGCCTGCTCAAGCAGAAACCACCACTGGAATTACCAATGCTTCAGAAAAGGAGGGAGCTCATTTTACAATCTGGCATCATACAGTAATAAGACTTCCCTTGCAAGCATCTTCCCTCTCAAAAGCAGGGAACTGGCCTGCCTAGTGTTATACAGGTATTTGGAAAGCTTCCATGTCTCCATCTTAAAGATAACTTCCTTTCTTGGCTGCTACTCTAACCATCAAAAACCTCTGATGTCTGGCTTCTTCCCATTTACTCTTCCAACCCAAGCTCTCAATCTGTTTATGAATAAAATTTTTAAAAAGAAAATTGAATCAATGCAAATAATTCAAATCAAAGCTGCAGCCTCCATTTCAAGGAAAAATTCCTAAAAACCAAAGAAACAAACAAGACACCCATCCTTTTGTCGTGTGCATTTTTTTTTAACTCAGCAAGTTGACTGTTTGACAAACCATCTCCCTGGATTCTCCATAGGGCAAAACGGAAGGTGGTGGGGTCCAGGACAAGGGAGACAGTCAGACAAAGAAGCACCCTGGAGTAGATTTAGGGTTCACAGAGAGAGTTCAAATGCAGTCAGAGACCACACTTGAAACTTCTAATCATAACCCTGCTTGTGCCTTTGCACAGCAACACCTCCCCTCCAGTTGTAAGGCTGTACAGCAAACAGTGATAAAATGAAGTCCTCAGAACTTATCTTCCCCCAAAATTAGGCAAATGTGTTGGTGCAGTGAAAGTATATTCTGAAAATGCTGGACAGGTAAGAGATATACTGGGAACACAAACAGAGCCAGCTCACAAGAAAAGGGATGATTTTGACCAAGGCCAAAGCTTCAGTGACTCACTTCATGGTCACAACAGTCACTCAGTCTCTCAGAACTACATCAGCACTGAGAATTATTAGGATGGAAACAACCCACTGCTGTTCTACTTTCTTGAAGTTCAGTTGTTTCCAACCACAAAGAGACTGTAGTGCACTTTTGAATTAGTTTATCAAAGTTCATTTTCATGGAAAAAAACCCAGATCCTGAAGTGTCGCTTACCCAAAAAAAAAAGCTACAGCAGTATTAACCATTAACCAAGTCACCATTCAACAAATGCTTATAGCAATGGTTTATATCTATGTTCTTAGGTATAAAGAAAATCAACAGCTTGAAGGGGTGCTTGTTTTGTTTAAACTGAAGTTGCTATCCCCTTTCAAATCATTAAAAATTATCTTTTCTGTGTCAATTGGGTCATTAGTTTGTAAATCCCCACCTACGCTACAAGTCCCCCTGTAACCAAAGACAGGTTTTAAGAGGTAGCAACGAATTCAGGAATGTACATAGAAGCATCTTATCACAGTCTGTCATGATATACAAAACAGAGAAACCAAATTTAGCAAAAAAGAAGTATCTCAAAAAAGTCAGTGATAATTTATCTTTGAAATAAAATAACAGCTTTGGCACCACCTCCTTCCGCTTTTAACCAACTCTTCCATGTTATCAAGAGTAACAAACCTGAGTCCTTCCGCTTGATACTTTCTTCTTCTCTTGATAATTTGCCTGGTGTACCATGAAACTTCTAAGGAGAGGAAGGAAACAAAATTAGAAGGTACCCACCCTGCAGTGCAAACAAGCTGCTAGGAATTTGTCTAGTTACAGGAAGCAAAGTGACATGATACATTGGTTGCAGGCAGAGGTAGCCTGACAGCAGACTGGAAGGAGGCTAAGCACTGCATACTTCACCTGTGTGGCCTTCTCCACATCACTAGAAGGGCTCCTGGCAGACAGACCAAGTAGTATTGGACTTCCTCCAGGCTCCTCTGAGAGCGTTTCATCTGTGTGAGAGATTAGTGAGTGACACAGGCATTTGAGTTAGAATCCTGTATTGACTGAAAATCTCAATTTAATGACACAGAAAATAAAACCCAAGCCCTCTACCCTCTCGTTTATCTCATCACGCAGAAAGAGGTGGTGGCTCAGACTCAGTCCAAAGGCTGTTTTCTTGGTGGTTATCAGTTAAGTTCATTCCTTCACCTGTCAATAGCACTGGCATATCTTCTCCTTGTACAAGAGATTATTTACACAGACAACGTCTACCCCTCACAGCCCTTACACAGAAATATCACAAGGTGAATGTTTATGGGGAAAAAAGGTGAAGGAAAGTGGCAAAATCAAAAAGAAAAACCCACCACCAAAAACTCATCCAAAAACTACAGACCCACACATCAAAACTCTCCTAATGCATTGAAGAAGATTAAAATAAAAATACCAGCAAGATCCATTGTGGGTAAATCCTGTCCCTTGGAGCTAAATGTGCTTTTTTTCATTAGCGTCTCCTTTTGAGCTCTTTGCCTTGATGCCCCTTCCTAAAACAGAACAAAGTCTGAGTATTATTTAAGCATTACTACAGAAGTAGAGGTTTGGGTGCTGTTTTGGAGGGAGGGTTTTGATGACTGGTTTGTTTTTTAAATACACCAAGAGTAGATATGGACTTAAAATATGCTTAACATACTGATGGCTCTACCCAACACTGAAGGACACCTGTGCCCTGAAATTCAATGCATGCACCAAGTCTCCCTTTAGGCATTAGAGATGTACATTTGATGATGTTTTACATAAGCAAAATAGAAGCATTACAGTCAAGAAAAGTTTTCCAGGGGAAAAGAAAAGCTTTTAATGTAACTACTAGTTCTGGAAACCTTTTTTCCCCCCAGACTTTCTGTATTTCAAATATATGTATATACACAAACATATACATACGTATATATACACACATACATATTTGATATGCAGCATTTAACAGTTGTTTCTATGAAGTTTACCATGTTTTCCCAGGATCTCTTCTATTAGACCAATAGAGTTTCAACAGTACTTAGCAGATAAATCTGTCTATCAGAACATTTGAGAATTAAAATAACACCAGTTTATTTAATTCTCACTCATTAGGACACATTTGACACCCATAATGTTTTTAAATCTGAGGCACCAACACATGACACCTTCTTACCTTCTTTGACTCATAGTCGCTGCCACTACTTGCAGAAGACACTGGAAGCACTGCAAGGAGAAGATATTCCCTGGTTACTGGCAATGTAAAGTGTGTACTTCACCCAGTTAACTGAGTTAGCCACAACAAAAACCCTTTCAGTTTGGTTTTCTAGGCATTTACAAGACAAAACTTCACAACACTTAGGTGTTTTTTTGAAACTTAATGTTTCTCTAACAAAGCCAGATGCAATGGTGCAAACATACACAGCTCACTGCATCCAGAGCAGCCAAAAAAGTAAAAAACAGAAGACAGGCTCAGCATCTTCTCTGACAGTCCCCAAGCCCCAGGCAAGACTTGTGGGCTGACCCCGGAGTGAGAACAGCTCCCCTGGAAATCTGGTATAAAGCATAATTTCAAGCTCAACTTTCTTTTGCTTTTTCATCCCTACAGAATCTAACAGCAGCCTGAGCAAGCATAATCTCTCCATGAATGGGACAGAAACATTCCATCTCATTAAGGACAATTTGGTTTCCATTTGGTGGTCACAGAAGCAGACAGCCCTGGAGCATGGCTGCAGGGGAGGTTTGGTGTTGGTCAGGCCTGAGCAGAGAACACTATCAGAGATAAACACACCTGACACTCAGAACACAGCTGGCTTACTACTGTATAAAAAGGGGAGCAGAATGCCCTGGTCTGCAAATTGTGAGGTTTTTCAAGGTTTACTTGCCAAGTCAATGATGTTTCTAGGGAGATGGGGGGGGGAAGTTGCAGGGGGGAGGTGTAGCATCTTCAGAGAGATCTTCCTCCTAAATGCAGTCAAGTGGACCAACACAGCCATCAGCTCAGGGCCCAGAGGCTCTTCAGCATCATCACACAGAGGGCTATGCCCACCCAGATGTTTAGGTGTCAAATTTCTACCTGGACTTTTGAACCCCACTTTGGGAAGGGGACAGGAGCCCAGTACAAGCACAAGAGTGTGCAATGTGTCATGGGGCACCCTCTTGCTGCTGGCCTTAAGCCTGCTCTCTCCCACTCAGGAGAGCCAGGATTTGGCCAAACTCTCCTTTCCCAAACCATCATCAGCATTGGCTTTTCTGCAGTGCAGTACATCATGCATAGCCAAGTGTCAATAGGGGACTAAGCTTACCTTTTAATTTACTTCTCACCCTGGGTCTTTTTCGGGTATAGTCAACAGATTTTGGCACCAGCTGTATCTGAGAGTCAAGGATCCAGCTTTTCTCACTCTGACCAGTGCTTGCATTCTCATTGTTGCTTTCAGAGAAAAGATGTTTCCTGTAACTGGACTAAAGACACAATTAAGTCCTGCTCAATCAGCTCACTCAGAAGCCCCCTCAAGCCATTCACTTCAGCTACTACCAAGTTATCCCATTTCTACCTCCTTATGGTGCAACATGCAAAGCTGTGAAATCTGCCAAAACAGCCACAGCCAGCTGCTGAAACAGCCAAATAAAAACACTGACAGGCAGATGCTTGCCTTTTGCCAGCATGAGGTTTTTACAGTATCCCCCTTCCTAGTCTCTCCCTCTCTCCTGTGCCTAAAATGAGAGCACTCTTGCAAGGTGGAAAGCCTCAGTATGTCTGAGCCGCTTCCAACAGTACACTGGGGGGGAAAAGCTAACACAGACAATTCACTGGCTGGTCTGACAGTGATGGTGCATCCTGAGCACTGCTTTCAAAATGACAGAGTATTTAGAGGCTACCAGGCTCACATTTCTCCACCTCTGCACTGGGTAGGCCTTAAACTTCAGCTTCTTTATATGTGCAGCAGATTTGTACAGATAGAAATACACAAAAATCAAATACACAGCAATCAAAGGCTCTAGGGATGAAAAAGCATAGACAACCTACCTGCCTTCTCTCAAGAGTGCTTGATTCCTTGTTCTTGCTTCTTGTTTCATAAGTCCTGCCAAGTAACACAAAGACCCAAATTAGAGCAGCAAACAGCAATTACACACCACAGAACTGTGGAATGGGCACAGCCAAAGAGAAGTGGCAGGAAGCTCCTTAAGAGATCAGCAGAAGAACCAAACTGTTAAAGTGCAATCATTAGACAAATTTTTCTTTGCTTGGATTTTGAAAGTAGCAATTCAGGGATGTCTAGAAATCAACACTTTTTAAAATGAAAATTAACCTGCATACTTAAAAGTGGCAAGTCCCTGGAAGCTTGCTATGACTGGAAGGAAGCCAAATCAGGGCAGGGAGTTCAAGCACTTTACAAAAAATAAATCAGTAATTTTGACACATGGTCAGGAAAAGATGACGTTTAAGAGTTAGTCTTCTTATTGGCAAAGTTGACAGGAGCCACTATTCTCTCCAGTAACCTTTATATTCTCAGGTACTATTTAAATATTGTTATCAATAACATCCACAGATAGTGCGGTAGCTAAGCAAGAAACCATTGCATTAGAAAAATCACACAGCCTTTCGGATCCTAACTTAAGAGAGCTTAACCAAAGCTATGAACTCTTATTCACACAGCAAAAGGTTCATAAACACTGCATGTATAATCCTGTACCTCCGATTTTGTGAAGAAATTTTCTGGGCAAGAATCTTTCCTTTGGCTGCAGCAACCTGAAAGTGAAGCAGAGAGTTGTCCTAGAGTCCAGTTACTGCATAAAATACGCTTCAAAATTAAAACGTGTCACAACTCAGAAGGGAAATGGATTACAAGTCCTGCTCAAAAATTTCACTTTTTAATGGAATGGGATTTGTTGATTGAAACAGTGTCATACGTTATGATTGACAAACATTCGAGTCTTAAAAAGAGTTCCTTTCTCTATTCCTTGGTTTATGGATAATGCTCATTTTAAGCACCAACGTCACAAGACACGTCATTTGACTCAATAGCAGTGCTGGCAGCAGCACTGTTAGCACGGTGCCGGGCCCCTGGACAGCCCTGGGACAGGCTGCTGGGACCGGGGCAGGGTGCCATGGAGCAGGGATTTACGCTGACACCCAGTGGCAGTTGCAAGGATCGGGCCATGTCCAGTTCATAAGAGAAATTTGGGGTGTTCCATTCAGCACCCATTGCCTCACAATTAGCAGGCGGCAGTGACAGCCCCCACATCAGGGAAGAGGTTGAAAGCAAGATGGTTTGCCCAGCACAGCCACCTTGATGGAGGCCCTCAGAAGCAAGTTCACAGCTTCCTGGGAAAGCCCACACTGGGCAAAGTTTCAAAGCAAGCAAAGTAATTAATTTTTATTCCTTTTTTTTTTTTTCTTAAAAAGAGTCTGGAAATTTAAGTCAAGCAGAATTTCCAGCAAAAGTTTTGTGAGGACTGGGTTTTAACCAGGGAGTCCCAGCTTGCAAAGCACAGCTCGAAGTGGATTTCAGTCTCCTCTGTTTAGCCTAGGAGGACAAAGTGGATGCTCAGCAATCTGCTTTTGATATTAAGTAAAACACAGAGGTCGGCCTTCAGCCACAGAGATCTCCCATGGCCTCGCTGAAGCAAAAGCTCAAATGTCTGTTGCTGTTATCATGTGTTACCCACCACAAAATTCAAGTGGTGACAAGCATTCTTACCACTCAAAAAAAATTATATTTCCACTATACAGAGAAAACAAACAAACAAACAAAGAATCTCAGATTCCCAGTTGTCTGTCCTGCTGTAACAGTGTCCATCCTTACAGCATTTCTGCAGCAAATTACATCCCCTGCTTCAAGTTACTACTCCGTTAGGTGCTGAGCTTCTGTCTCAACTTTACCTTTTCATGACTTGAGGAGTCTGAGTTTTCAAAGTCATAGGGTTCCTTCCTGCAAGACAACATATACTTGGCAGTGACGTACAACAGCGAAGAATCACCCTATAGAAGTTCATTAAGACTATGGTGGTGATAATGTTTCCTTCTGACACCCCTCTCCTCAGATACATTATGCTTAAAAATTATGTTTTCTGGGCTTCTAAAGAAATAATTTCTCCTCTTCTACTTAGTCTTATTGCTGCATATCTTGATTCTCACTCTATTAATTGTAACTGTTTAAAGAAATATTCAAAACGTAAAAATTAACCTCTCCCTGTTTATGTGGAGGACATTTTGTCTCACATTGCCCATAATAGTACACGGTAGGAAGAAGCAATGAGTGGAAATAAAATATCAGAAGCATTTTAAAAATTCCTTTTCATTTCCTTTTGAAAATTCCAGTATTTAATGTTTGTTGTCTAATCACTTCTCTGTGTACACCTAGATTTTGTTGCCATGTCTTCCAACAGTTAAACTTAACTGTACCTTTATGGGTTTTTCCAAATCGTAACTATTTTTTTAAAAAAATCCTACAACAATCACTCAACATACAGTACACCTCCTCTTCATTACTAAAAGAACGGGAGGACTAAAGAACTGAGGTCCTCGACAAAGCCTCCGAGGGAAGGAAACGCTCATTTCCAGACGAAACACTAGAGGGAGCATGATGACCAAACTAAGAAGTACTTCACCTCTAACTTCCACGCTGCTGCTCCTGTTTTAAAACCGGTATTTGCTGCATCAATTCATTTTGTCTTAAAGCACACAATTTCTAGTCCTGATGTAACCCTGCATCAATTTTCCCTATTTTTATCTACTATCAGCCAAAAAACTCATCTAAGCACTCGGGTTTTTGGGAGTTTTTTTTGAGTTAAGAGACAGTAGGCTGAAGCAGAATGCCCCAGAACAGCAGCAGAGACCCTTACACACAGTTCGTTTGCCCTCCTGCCCAGCAGCAGGCATTAACTTGCACACAACACTTAGCAAAGCACAGGAGGAGGGTGCAACAAGGCAGACTTCATACGGCCCCCAAACACTCAAGTGCTTCTTCCTGCAGTGCCCCCAGATTTAAATGTAAACAGACAGATGTGTGGGTGCAAAGGAAGGGGACAAATTGAGGAAGAGGCCATCCTGAAACCCTAGGATGCATGATGCCAAGGAACGGGGACAGTATTTGGGAAAGCTTAGGCATTTGTGAAAGAAGCTGGCGCTCAGAACTCAGCTCACTGGAGGATTATGGTTGGCCAAGGAAAAAAGAAAAGCCAACAACCCATGACATAGTATCACAGGGGTAGAAGGCATTTTTGGCATTTAGGGTTAGCTTCTGAAGTCTTTATCACTTTGAGGACCCAAAGAGTCCTACAGAGACAAGTTATGACCCTCTGTAGCCTCATACTTGTTTTACTGCCTATTCTAGGTACAGACAGGTCACCCCATGAGATCCCCCTCTGTCCCTGAGCGCTAGGAAAGGTCTAAAATCACTTGGTACACCAGTTCCTGCATGAGTGCAGGGCTTGCATGTCATACCTGCCTTCAGCCTTCTTCCTGGCCAAGCTTGTTCTCGTGTTTCTCTTTTTGCTGCTAACATCCTTTGGAAAAGGAGAGAGCTGCAGGATCTAAAATGACAAAACCCAAAGTCATGTTCTGATGCTAGAGCCTGCCAAAAGCAGAGAAAAGGTGTGCCAGAAAACTTCCTTCCTCCCACTACAACAATTATCCAGGTGCAACTGCTGCCTGCAATTCTTTCCTACCAGAAAGTACGGGACTGCCAGAGCTGAAATTGAGGGGTCCAAGAGGGCGGGGGTGGAAAGAGTATTTTGAAAGTTTTGAATTCACTGTAGAGTGGACAAGTGCTACAAAACAATTGAACTGGAAGTAAAAAAAATATTTTATTTGTAAAAATCTAAAACTAAGTACCTGGAAATGTGAACCCAAGAAGAAGCCTAAAATGTGATTTCCTATGTAAGGTAAGTACCTAAGCTCAAAAACATTGGTTTGGGAATTTAGTTTTTCTCATGTAGCACATTGACTTTTTTTTTTTAATATGTGAACACACCAATAGAAGTTTTCAAGCGCAACTGCAGATGACTCTCAGTTACCTGGCAATTTACCCAGGTTGCAAGTTCCTATACAAGGATTATAGAAACAGATCTAGCATGGGAGACTTACTAGAACGCAGACACAAACCAAATAAATACATCTGTAGACTTCCAAGGTTTGCTTCCATTCAGGAAGCAAACATTCCCTCTTTGATGACAGTGTGCAAGTCTTGTAACATGCAAGTATGTCCCACACACCACTGCACACCTGGACACAAACACACAACACACTGCTTCTGGGGGGTAAATGTGCTGAATAAACTCTAATGAGATTGAATTACTTGGCTGGGCCCCTTTAGAATGAGGCTGGTGGCTGCTGCCTCTGCAGCTCACTCGTGGTGCTGAGTGGCCCAGCACATCAGGTGTGACACTCCGTGGGCTCAGGACACCGCTCAATGGCACGAGTGGGGCAACGCATCCCAGCTTTCTTCTGCAACTCCACCAGAATGTCTCTTCCCCACCTGTATCTCTTCACTCAGGGGGACCCCAGGGCACACATACCTTTGGTATTGACTCATCCATAGGTTCTTCTTCTAGGAGCTTCTCACTGGAGACAAGAGAACACGTGAGAGAGCTGTTCATTTAAAGACCAAAATGTTTGTGAACTACTAAGGGAAAAAAAACCAACTTGCACCAATTGGCACCAAAGCAATGGTTTAGTATGTAGGGAAGAAAGGTAATCAATAACTCTACAGAAGTCCAGCTCCTTAATTACAAGAAATTATGTCCTGCAGAGGTCTGGGAAAAAAGGTGAATTCAAGCCAAGGTGAATTCAAATTCACATCATCTTTCATAAAGTCATGGTCCCCATTATGAACAATCTCACATCTGGCAAGCTCACGTTACACGGCTGAAGTTTAACTCTAAAGCAGCTGTGGGCTCACCTCGCATTTGGACTAAATCCATGATGAGTAAAAAGTCACACCAAAGCAGCCACAAATCTAGTAACCAAACATGACTGTTCAGCAACTCCAAAGTGCTGTAACTCCAGGCAAGCAGCCTTGATGTCCAGGTGGCAAAACAGAATCTTCAATTTAATAATTGATGGAATAATCTCAAAATTACATGCATTAAAACCCCAGGAAAAAGAAATAAAAACCCAAACACAGACAAAATAACCGCAAAAACCCCACTTTGCAATTTTCTGTCTGTGAGACACTCACCTAGGCTTAGCTTTCATCCTTGGAGAGGGAGTTTTGGACTTTTTTTCTGAAGAAGGCAAGGAAACTATAGTTTTACCCTCTGGAACTACTATGAAACTTTACCTGCTTTTGCTGTAAGTCCCACAAAAGCAGAGCCGTCAACATGTCACCTGGGTGACATTTAACTGGGTCAGACTTAAGGAACTGAAGGGACCCATGCCTGACCTTGGTTAGCATCTTCCAGGTCAGTCTGCTGGCTCACTGTAACCACGGCAACACCAGAGTTAGCCATTTTCTGCTCGGAGACACGAAATCATGAACAAAACATGTATATGACCAATAAAAAAAGTGGGTATTTTTAGAAACAGGTTTTTTGTACTAGTCTGTGGCAACGGCTTCATGACAGGTTCATCATTGTCCACACATAAAAGTCTTTTAGGCTGTGTGTGACACCATGGGTTTCCCACTAAGAACATCCCACTGTCTCCTTATAAGGGGAAGTAAATTTTTGTTTCCTTTTTAAAGCAGTTTTGCCAAAATTGCAGCTCTGGAGACAAGTATTTGAGCTGAATAGATACAAATCAGTTTTCTTTGAAAGTAGGTTTTAGTCACACCCATTAAGAAAAGCAGACTGGAGGAGGGGGAAAGGGGCATAAGGACTGTTCCAACATACAGCAAACAGTGCTACAGAGCCTGTTACCTGCTGTCTGTGCTGAGAGGTTAAGTTGTCTTTTTGAGTCTCCACGTTTTCAGAGTTTGAAGGATCTGTCCTCCTCTGTGCATTAGAGGACACAGGTATCTCTGCAGAAGAGCAACTGGGGTGAGAATGTCATCACAGTTAATGAACACACTCACTACCCCTTCTTTCCATTCCCACACGTGCATGCGTAAACTGCAGCAGTACAACCTTCTAGGCACAAACATCTCAAGATCACATTTAACAGAACAACCCCAAATATCTTCAAATTGCCCAGAGAAAAATTGCAATGCTAAATAAACAACATATAAGCTCATCGATACTGGATGAACACATGCATGTTTATAATCTTACCACTTATATTGTTACATTGACTCCTCAGCTCTGGAGGACATGGAGCAACCCTTTGTGTCTGACTAAAGCAGAGGGGATCTTCCACCACCTATGTTTCCCTCCACTCAATCTCTATCAGGCACTGCAAAATTTGTTTCACTACAGATTAACTACCTTCTGCCCTTTGTACCCCTTGATTACTTCAAGCAGCAGTGCCCACCTTGCACCTCTCTCTGCTCCAGTGGGCCCTGATAAAGGAACTCCTAGCTCATCTGCATCTCCACAATCTGGAGGAGTTCCATTCTAGCTTATTTTAGGTTGTAAGTGGAGGAAAATGGGAAGGACTACAAAGAAGTTACTGCCTCAGATATTTAGAGCTGATAGTAGCTCTTTCAAGTATTCACCCGGAGAAATCTGAAATGCACAGGAACTTAGGGGAAAGTAAAAATGTCTTTTTAATATCTTCACAGAAAGAATGTTACCTATCCTAAGAGCTCTTCAAACTTGATTTGTTTTCAAGACAGTGGGTGGTAGCAGCAGAAAGCTGTGATTTCACAGCCTTAGAGGATGTGGAAATATCTGTCAAGCAAGTTACACCAAGAAAGGATCCACACAAAAAGTAATCACTCTAAAACCTGAAATAAGGCCAGTTTTGGAGCAAGGACAAATCCCAGCCTTCAAAGCTAAAAGGTCACCATACATAAAAAAAAAAAAAGTCATCTTCCAAAAAATTTTATGCTGAAGTTGATCTGAGGAAGCGTTTCCTGCTTAGGACCAACTTTGATCACACACACCTCCTGCATTTTTGCTGTAAGCAGCTTTTCCTTAAACTGTGGGTCACAGCCTTGTGGGGATTTACAGAAGAATTTCAGAGCATGAGAATGGAAGAAAGGAGTTACTTTCCCTTTTCTTGGCAGGTGCTGGGCTTAGACCTTCCTTTGGGTCAGACACAGAAATGACACATCTGTACATCAGGCTCCAAGTTACCTCAACAACTACCGAATTTGGAACACAACAAAACTCTGCCAAATGACCCTGGAAGAAGATGCCTTGCAGGAGATGTTCACTGGCAGCACAGGAAACACCACCATTTGATGGTGGAAAACTTAATGTCCCCAGTTCAAAGAAATACAAAGCATTGGCTGTATGCTGGTGAGCATAAGGAAATAAAGGCTATTCCAGGTCTAGCTAAGAGCCTTTTGTGCCTTAAGGCAGACAGCTACATTTGTAGCTGGGGCACACACAGACACAGCCCTGCAGCATGAGGTATTTACAGCAGCAGGTCGCTTCCTGCACAGGAGCTGGACTGCTGCTCACCTTTACCCACAAATAGGGGTTGCAGATGAGCACCTCTGCTCCCCCAGCTGTTCTTCCACAACAGCTCCAGGCATCTCCCAAGGCATCATCCACTCCACCTGGGGACAGGAGACTGGAGCACACCACTTTCTAGCATATCACCTTGTTCAGAAGAAACAGAAGACACCTCCCTGCAGGAAGCTTTAGTAGAGGTTGCCCCACCATATGCACGCCACTGCACACAGGAGAGCTTGTTAAGTGCCAAGGTACAAATATTGGCCCATCAGAGAACCTGTGCTTTCTGGAGGCCAGATGCCACCATCCCCCTCTGCAGGCACCCACAGGGCATGGCCAAACCAGAAACCAGGCACTGGGAGGGGAGGACAGGAGGGTGCCTCCCACTGCACCTGCAGATGGAGAAAGTTCTGCACACTCCACACACCAGAGGTCAGCCAGCAGCTGAAACGTGCCTGGCCAGGCCACCTGCCAGCACACAGAGCCTGTCTCCATGAGCCTTCCCCTGCCTGTGGAACCCCAGCAGCACACAGCCATGGTGCCCAGCCCTCACTCCCCAGGCTAGAGGGACTCAGCACCTGCCACAAGCACCAGTTACCAAGCTCACAAGGCAGGAACAGTGGAAGATTAAGCTTGGGCATTGCTTGGTTTTTTTCCTTTTTATTTTTCTGTTTTAAGTGAGGTTAACTGTAAGCTGTGGACTGCAAGTGAAAATGATAATTTGAAAACAGATATTTGAATTTAATGAAATAGCACAGTTAAAAAAAAAAAAAAAAAAATCACCTGCTTCATTCTGAATGGCTGGCTTCCCAGAAAGGACAATCTCCTCTTCAGAATCAACTATCTGTTGGTATGAATTAATGTCACATGAAAGTGTTCTTAAAAAGAGTAGTCTTTTTCTAGTAAAGTCAGCTTCTTAATAACAAAACTAACAATTGTTACTTGCCAGCAACAAATCAGTGGATGGTGATTAAGTTGATCATTTGGAAAGCTCTTGGCTCCTTTAGGAGCAAATGACAGCCACTATATTATGGTTATTTACTGTCATGTAAACTTTTCTGCAAATCCCAGAGACTGTGGATGAATTACAAATCAAAAATTGACTATGTTAACATTTGTGGGGGGTGGGAGGGGGGAGGGAAATCACACACAACCTATATTTTTAGATCGGCTAATAAAAAACCTTGAGGTTTTAGAAACATTCTATTCTTTGTCTTGAACTACTATCTACAAAGTCAGTCTAAGATTTGCATCTTTCAGCACACCTCCAGGTTTTTGTGTAACAGTTTGCTCATCCTGTGCAGTGTAACACTTGGAGCTATATGCAAGATCATGTTCATACTTAAGTTATGCAATTAAATGCCACAGGCTTTATTTTCCACTTCAGAAACTCAGGGAAAGTTATAACATAAGGAATTAATTAACAAATCAGTTTAACCTTCCCACTTTTAAACCATAAATTTGAGTACCTTGAAACTTCTTTCCTAAAACACCTATTTCCTCTTCCAGGCCAAAGCTACGAGCATCTATATAGAGTATCCATAATGGGAAAACAAATATATAGTAAAGAGTCATGGAGAAAATAAAGAAACCACAAAACACAAATCCCACAAACCTGAATGGTTTTTCCCAGTGCAAAATATAGTTTAGAAAAGAAAAAGAGCACATATTAGAGCTTACCATCAGTTTTTCATCTCCCAGGACTTTTCTAAGTACACTTGAGATTTCAAACTCAGCACTGAAAACCAGTTTGATTTTTGTTACTTCTGTTTTGTTAAGAGCAGAGGGTATCTTCATAAAAATTTTAACAATCTTTTGTCCATCCTCCTCTGTGTAAAAAAACAAACCAACAAACAATTAGATTTGTTTTAGATCAAGACATTCTTCTGTCAAACCAAAAAATGCCTGAGTAAGTGTTTGGGATTTTTAAAAGAGTCTCTTTTACATCCTGCCCTTGCATTTCCAGTTACTCTGTTCACTCATTTCTTTCCTGTTGAGTCTTGATTATGCTGTTCCCCAGGACACCTATAAACTGATACCTCAAGCTGTCCTTCTTGGGTAGGGAGGGTGGATTATTGTGCAGAATGAGGCCACACACTGTCCAAATGACAAGGCAGGAAAGGAGAAGACACAGGAACACTTTGGTGATGGTGAGATTTTAGGTTTACTCCATTTGCCTCATGAACCTCCAGCCAAACAGGATAGTGTCGTTGGAAAAAATCTTACCTTTCACGCTGTAACTGTTGACATTTTCTTTTGACAGCCTCACAGAGTCCCAAAGAGCTGCCTTTGAAAACCAAAGCCATCATGTCAGAAGGGCTGAGGGAGTGCCCACTGACTTAGGCTAAGCCAAGGCCACCTGGGCTGTGCTGTTACCTCATCACAATCCACATAGAAAGTCACACTCTGGCTGCCAGCATTGAAGTCAATCCAGAACTCCTCCAGCTTCTCATCCGACGGCTTCTTCACCTGGGGAAGAAGAGCAGTACTGCTGCTCCCCAAAAAGCCCCACAACTGCAGTATCAGGCGCAATTTTCTTTAATGAGACAAAACTGGAAAGTGTTACCCTACATAAACATCTGTACACCTTGCAGAAATAAGAGTTCAGATCACCCTGTGAGGTGCCAGCTCACCAACCACACCCATGTCAGACTCGGCTCTACTTCAGCCAAGGGAGAGGCAACGCACAAATGCTCACATATTTGTGCCAGGAAAAAAACCATGGAAGCTCTCTCTGTTTCTGAGCACTTGAAATAAGCAGAAGCAGCACAGCCAGCTTCCATCTACATGGGTTTGGTTCAGTATGACCATCAGGAACAGCACCACACTTCATTTAATTGAAGACCAGTGAAGCAAACTACAGGAGCTTCAGCTGTGACCTCTCCTACATGGGCAGCAGGCTAATCTTGTTTTCTGGCAGCTTGGAAACAGCTCTGCCAGAGGAATCAGCATTATCCTGTCCTCCTGTTAGTTTTTAGAACTCTCTTCTGTCATCACCGTGAAGAGAAGTGCTGCCTCCATCACCTGGCTGATACAAAAGCAAAGTCAGCAGCACTAAGCTGGGAGCTAAGTGACAAACAAGCAAACTTTCCAGCTAGAACAGAAGGTTACACTCTATGCTCCAAGAAATCGAGCTTTTCAATGAAAAAGAGGCAGGGGGAGAAAACCCCCAAGCATTTACCACAGAAAGCAACATCTGAGCAGCCATAACACTGCAGGGAAGGTGTCAGAGCTTTGAGGGCTATTACCTCATTCATGTCAGCAAAAGCAGATATGCAAGGAAATGAGTAGACTCTGGAAGAGAAGCAGACTTCATATGATACATCCAACATCAGAGTCTGACTTCAATGATTTTATTTTTAATACGATTAGTAATCAATCTTATTATTCAAAAAATAATTACGAATGTTCTAAAAGTAAATTAAGCTTGGATAAGCTAGACACTACAGTATTGTAGTAGTGATGCATTATCTTCATGGATTTTACTTTCAAAAGAGCCACCATAAAAATAAATAAAATCTTCTTCTTTAAAACAACTTCATTCTTCACATGTGATGTAATTTTTTTTTAATATAACCCAACCCAGTTTAAAATTCTGTTTATTCCCCTCTGCAGTAGTGATGGAACCAGTTTATTCTGTTGGCTCCCAGCTTACCTTCTTTTATCTCCAAGCCTTTCATTTAGTAGGTTAAGAAATTTTCTGCAGTCCTTCAAGACAAACAACACATTATTTTTAAAAATAAGGCTACTTTTCCTTTGCAAATAGTTATTCTATTGTGTAGAATCACTATTTGCTGTGTAACCTCTACTCTCCAGTTAAAACCTTTAAACTGGTCAGTGGGAAGCCAAAGACCATTGGGAAGAGACACCTTAGATTAAAACAAAAGGTTAGACCCAACTTAAAATTGCTAAGTCTTCAAATATAAACCCCATGAATTAACTTATTTATGCATTATTTATTATATTTTTCATTTTACTTTTCTATAGGTAAAATAGCTTAGGAGTATGAGCTATTTTAACAATGTGTGATGTAATATTTACCATATCAATATGGAAAAAAAATAAAATGTGCCATCCACATATAACCTTTTGTATTTATCAAATCAGTTTTGTAGGAGCTTCTTGCAAGGACACTCTGGCTTAACTCAACCAAAACTAGCCCCTATACAGACTCGTCAAGTATGTTGTTTTCAAAATAAGGACCCTCACCGTCTCAAATTCCCGATCCTTGATCTCTTTGAAAGCTTCAGCAAGATAGTTATCTTCAAACCAGTGGTGAACAAGGTCGTCCCTCCATTTTTTTATCATTAACCTACAAAGTGCTTCTGAAAGGGCAACCTGAAGGTCATAATCTGCCAGGTAAACATAAGCACAGGATAAATATCACCTCTCCAGCACAGGAGAGGGTTATAGCATTGCTACTCTTGCAATTTTATACTGCACAGTCATATTCATCCTCTAGCCTCAGTTTCCCCTAGGAGAACAGGGGAGGGTAACAGCCAAGTGTTGGCTCAGGCATCCTCAGCTCCCCCAGCTGAGTGAGATCGAGGTACAGAGCGCTGCAAACCACGACACACACGAGTGCATTGGGAGATGTGCTTGGGGTTCGGGAAGGGGATGAGAGCAAACGCTCATCACTAACTCACTAGGATTGGGCTACATTCCATATAGCATGCCAGTACTCTAGAAAGTTATTATTAGGACAAAACAAAGATTTCACTCAGGAGAACACAAACCTTGTTAACTAAACTTTGTCCACATCATGGCAAAGCAATTAAAATTTAATTTTTTTAGGACTAAAAGCCAGCATATTCTGTAAACACATATGTAAGGCTGATCTATTTACTTTTCTACATAAATCAGTTTAGCTTCTCTGATTAGTCAATATGCATTACTAAAAACAACCAGAAAGAACTAATGCCTTGCTGCATTTAGGTTTTTTTTATTTATATTTTGTAAGAGCACATCTGACTTTCCTCCCTAAAAATCAACTCTTGACAAGGAAATATGATTTAAATTACAATTCATCTATAATAAATAAGCAGATGAGGTAAAGCTGGAGAGCTTCTTACCACCAACCTCCAGTATAGTTTTTGCAAGGTCTTTCCTGAAACAACATAATGCCACAAGTTAAAGTAGAAATAACTAACCCCAGTTGCAGAGAAGAGGGTATGTGGCTACAGCAGTTGGAGGGAAAACTACTTACGTGAGCGAGCACATATCCTCAGAGAGAGGGAACTTCTTTCTCTCCTCCCGTGGGAGACTGTCGAGTATAGAGTTGAGGGTCCTCAAGGCCTTTTCCCCCACGAAAGAAGGGGTAGAAAATGAAGGGAAATAAAACAGCAACATTTTTTCACATTTTTTATCTAATTACGCAAACTTTCACACAAATGCATCTGATTTTCTCCTCCTAGTAGGAATCTTACCTCCAGATGCAGAGCGTAGCAAAGATTTGCTTCTGTCACTAGGCGCCCTAGTTCAGGCAAAAATAAATTCACTAGCTCTTTCTTCCCTAGAAAAACAATTTGAAAGGTACAGCTAGAAATGGGCTGGTGTCCATATAAAAATAGCTGAAGCAACTACAGCTTGTTGTGTTGAAGGAATAAAAACATCCCAGCTGTAAGTTCATTTTAAACAAAGCTTCCAACCATCTAATCCTAGACAAAAAGGGGAACTGGTAACTTCCATCTAAAAAAATTTGCTCCAGATACACTAACTTCTGACCTGGGTAGCTATTTAAAGAGGCACAGAAAGGGGAAACTAATTACTAGCTACAAGAGGAAACCTGAACATACAGGTTTTGTCAAAGTCAACAGAGCAAACCAATAAAGTATTAACCAGAAGATGCTTGTGCCACTCTGCTACCACTAGAATAAGGTGCAAGGACAAATAAGCACACATTACCTGACCCACATTGCAATGTTTCACTTTTACATGGATTGTGAGCCTGGATGTCTGGTCACATAGATATTTTCTGAAAGCACCTGCTCCCCTGCCCTAATGGAAAACCAGCTGCAGCCACAGAACAATATTTTGGTGCTGAAATGAATGAGAGATGGACAGACACCTCTCTGTCGAGTTCAGAAGGCTGAAGGAGTTACCATGTTATTCTGTGGAGTTGGTTGGCTTCAGCAAGGGAATAACATCTGATGCCAGAGCAAATAAGTGTGAAGAACAGACTGTCTAGCCTGAACCCCCTTTCAGAAGGGCCACTTACTCTGATCAAGTGAAATACCTGATGCTGACCATTTAAACAAGATACCAGAGATAGATTTTTTCACTATGTACAAAACAAGCAAACAAAGAGAATCAGAAAAAGGTTTTCTGCTCCAATGTAAATGTTAATGAAAATTAACTGGAGAGAAATCAACAGGAGGATAGGAAAAAAAAAAATTTGCAGAGAGGAAAAAATAGTAAGCAGAAGAGAAAACAGAAAGAGAACAGAGTTCAAGCAGAATTAAGAAATGTGCTTCCAAGATTAAGATTCGGGATATTGAGGAATGGAAGGAAAAAAAATACTGACCTTCATTACTGCATTTGCAAATCACCTGATGGAAAGAGTAAAAGAAGCCTTCATTAATGCACCATCACCCAAGAACAGCAGTACTCAAAGTGCTGAGGTGTTTATGTGTACCCCCACCCCCCCCCCAACTTTCAGGGGCTAAATAACATAAAACAGTAGTGTACCCACATCAGCAAAAGCCACCTGATACAGGTATGTCACATATGGTCACCCTGATCATACAGGTTGGAACTACGCAGGGAGGGTGAAGGTAGCCAAGCACCCACTTCCCCCAGGAATGGATTTCAGCAGCACTGGAGAACACAGTGCCTACATGTTCCCAGGAAAACCCACATCATGACATCGTTCTCTGATTTTTATTACACATGTGGGCCTATGTAAAAGTACATTTGATGTTTACACACTACGGTACTAGATATCACAATGTATATCTGAAAGGTGTTAAAGTCCTTAGAGGAAAATTAAAACCAAAACTTTTAAAAAATTAAAAACCAACTCCACAACACAAACAACTTCTTCCTCCACAGTGAAAGCAAGCAGAAGAAATGTACCAGGAAGAAAAATAAATTAAGTTTTTGGGGAAAAGAAATGGGTATGACAATTTAAAAGTGGTTAGTAGAGAAAGAAGGAAGTTTGATTTTGCTCAAATATCTTTTATCGGACTTCCTAAAAAGAGTCATATGTATTGATATGAATTCTGATGCACAAAGTGACACAGTTCCCATAAGCTACAGACAGCAAGACTGGGAGCAACGGCTAGGAGAAAAGCTTAAAAGCATTCTTCCTACTACAAATGTTACATCACTAGGCCTCCAATACCCTTAAAGTTATGAATATTTAAAGTTGAAACCTAAATGAGTTGTAAGCAAGTTAGATCATCCTTTAGTATTAAATCATCATCTGTTTCAAACACAGTAGGAACAAATTGCCAGGACCACCTTGGCAAACACGTTTGCACACAAAGTGCAGCTCGGTGTCAGTAACTTGTGGGTTTTAAAGAGAGCTTCAGCACACAAGATTTTATTTACAAAATGCATCAGAACGTCTTGCAAATTTTTCTGCAAAAACAAATACTTCAGGTTAGAAAATGAGAAAATTCTGCAGCCCCATGACAGCTTCTCACAAGTGTGTCAAATCTCAGCCAGCCTAGAGCACACTCCTGGACACTGCTCACCCACACCACCTGGGCTGCATCCCATGCTCAGCCCTAGAGCACCAGGTCAATTGGCAATTATTTATTTTCTAACAGGAAATTGCTTGTGAACAATAGCTATCTTATCCAATAAAGGTAAGCCTTCTGTCCCCTGAATGCACAAACATACCAATGCAGAATCAAAGAAGTCTTCAAGCAGTAACATCAAATATTTATTCTCATTTGGGTCGATGACGGTCACAAGTGCTCTTGCTCTTTCAAACCAAGATACCAAGTAAAAGTTAAAAGAATGAGTTAAAAACAAGGAAGAGGAGTTAATAATGTAGGTCTGCAGGAAACCTTACAGAGTTTTTCACTCTTTAAACTTCGGAGTCACGTACTGTGTCAAAAGCTACATGGCATTAAGGAATTCAAATTTTGCTAGGAGGACATGAAAAATGCCATTTCTGTCCCCCCTCCTCCCCAGCCCTCCTTTTATCCCCCCTCCTTTCTTGACCAAGGCACCCACTCTTCATGCTCAGACACAATACATGCTGCTAGTGGCATCAAAACTCCTACAGACATTTCTAGAGGACATCAACTCACAGCAAATATTGTAAAACTTTTTCAAGCTAAGTATTTTAATACTTCATGGTTTTAAACATAGCATAGCATCACACGCAAACAGTGAACTAGAAATCCATGCTCCACTGGAAGTACAGAGCTCAGACTGGAAAAGCTTTTTTAATTTATCTCCATACAGGAATTTTGAGAAACTGTATCCCTGAAAAGCATAACTACAAGGCAGGAACACAACATTTTGGACGGAGAACTCCTCAGTACAACTCTGCTAATAGAGAGCATGTGTTAACTGTTCCCTGATAGCTGTGCTAGATCCAGGTGTTACTCATCTTCAGCACAATTGCATTTCTGCTACTACAAGTATTACCAGCTGAAATCAATATAGTGCCATTGTGCCAGAAGAGAAAATGCAATTTTGGATTAAACGCATCTGGTACCTTACATATCTAGCGAGACACCTTCAAAAGAATATCTCAGATTATCTATGACTAGAACTGTATTTTGCTGGAGCATTTAAAATGCATTTAGAAGTCTATATCATTTAATCAATGGGACTCATAAAAACTCATCCTCTCCTTCCACTATCAGCTTTAAAAAAACCCAAACAACCCCAAACCTTTAAATTAGGGAATTAGTGGAGCCATAATATTGGTTGCTACACCAAAAGCAATAAAAGAGAGTAAGCATTTTTTTCCCTACTCAGTTCATGCAATATATTAAAAAAAATTCTTTTCTGTGTGGCCAACAAGCAATCCCCTAGTTTTGACTTCCCTGGAGTTCTTTTTCTCATGCAAACAACCTTAAATCATATTAGTAACTTGTATACAATATTATACTCATCTTTGCTAGCAGTCCTTGCTCAATAAACAAGCTCTTCTTTTCTTGAAGATCACTTTTAAGGTAGAGCTGAATACACTTCAGCATCAGTGAAACATTCTGAAATTCATTCTTGTCCAGCTCCTACAGAAACACAGAGCGCTGTGCATCATTAGTCTGATACCCTCTGAGCTGGTTGTTAGGATAGTTGAGACTATTTATGGTACTTGCCTTTCTCAGTGCTTTGTCCAGCTGGTTTAAGAGAGAGTCATTGTATCTCTGGGGAGGCTCTACTTCTCCCTCTTGAAGCAGCTCATGTATTTTTTGAAATCCCTTCCCTTTAAAGGCATCAATGAGCAGTGATTCAAGCTGCAAAGGGAGGGGAAGGAAACAACTAGCGAGTAAAATAAGCAATCATTAAAATTGTTGCAGAACTAGTTATGATAAAATGCTTGCAATGCTGTTTCAAAAGTTGCAAGCTTTTTCTTCATTTTTGTTTGAGTTCATTTGTTTCTCTACTTTCATTTTACTCCTGTAACTAAAGCGAAATATCAGTCTTAATCTCCAAAAGAAAGAGAACCCTTGAAACTGATTAATCTTAAAAGATCCTGAATAAGGAAATAGGCAATTTAGTATGCCTCACTTGTAAGTCCCACAACTATTGCAATAATTTCTTCCTATTTACTAAGGAAAAGATTAAGGGGACTGCTGCACTTCCCACATTAAACTAAATTACTGAAAGTTCTAGGTCATGCCATATCCCATTAAGAAATGGGCCTCTGAAAAAAAAAAAATATATAAATAACAATTCATAAGATTAAGGTAAGCATGCATTTAAAAGATCCTTACATAGTCTTCTGCTCTGTGTGCCATACTGCTACTCACATCTCTATTTCGTTCTTCACTTTTTTCTTCCTTTAAAAACAAAAGGAAGGGAAAAATACAGGGAAGAAAAAAAATCCTCTTTCTCCATTTCTTCCAAAAAAAAAAAAAGAAAACCCAGCCAACCAAAACAAACCCGAACACTTTTTCAGCCCCAAAGGTGAAGAGCACTTACTCATCCCCTCTCTCGCAAAACGCTGGTTTTCCTTCCTTATTTCCTGTGTTACAAAACCACCCCATGCCTCCCAGCCCGAGGTTTCTGGCAGCCGCGGGGAGTCCGGCGGGTGTCCCCGGAGGGAGCCCGATGTGTCCCCCTCTCCGTGGCCGCTGCCGGGTCTCCGCCGCGGGGAGCGCCGCTTACCTGAGCCATGGCGCGGGGGAGAAGGTCCGGGGGCTGCTTCACACCCTCCCCACGGCCATGACCCGCTACTGCTGGACACACCCGAGTTTAGGGCGAAGGGAGACCCTCGCCAGCCTTTCTCACAGCTCCGAGCGCTCTCCTTTCCTCAGCGAGCCCTCAGTCTATACCCCAGCGCCAGAGAAAAAAAGAAGAGTAAGCAGCCGGTTTCGCACCCGCCCCAAAAAGCCGCAGCTGTGGGGCGCCTGGGACGGACCCTCCACACCAGAGCACCGGCGCTGCAGACTGACAGAGTCCCGGGCGAGCCCAGGGATGCAAAAGAGGAGTGCGGAGCCTCCCTGGGGACTGCTCTCGGCCGAGGGGTGCCACAGCCGGCGTGTACTGCTGCCTGATGCGCTTTATTGTGCTCAGCTGAGTGTAAAGTTCAGTAAATTTTGGACCAGAGATGATAGAAGCGAATGAGAAAATCATTCCGACCAGGTGGAATCGTTTAAAAGGTGACAGCAGCGCTTGGCGTTCAAGGGCTTGGTCTCTATGCTGTTGTGGATAATTTTTTTCTTTCTGTTTTTCACCGCAAAAATCATTCTCCCTCCTTCCTCGCCACAACCACTCCCCCCCCCCCCAAAAAAAAAACCAACAAAAAACCAACAACAAACAAAACCAAACAACCTCACGAAAACCAAACCAACAAACCAAAAAACTTCAAACATCACACCCCATTGGTCATTTCTTTGGAAGAGAAAAGGTAAGAAAAAACCTATAACTTTTTAACAAGTTAAAATGTGCCACCAACACCAGCTTTGCATTTTACACCAGGTGCTATAGAGCACAGCGCGAAGGGGAAACCTGCCCAATAACGCCGATTTCGTTTACATCCAAACAGCAGGTTATTCAGAATCTTTGCCTCCCTCCGGGGGCTTTACAAGCTGCGGGCAGCTCCGGGCAACGCTCAAAATCCAATATCAGGAGCGTCCCGGACGGGTCCCCCACCGCTCCATCACCCCTCACATCCCGGCACCCGCGGGAGAGAGCGGCAGAGCACCGCGGCTGCCGGGTTAGACTTCCAAACCCTGCTCAAGTTTGCCGAGGTGACGGCCCCAGTGCACAACCCCTGTGTCTATCCCCCGTCACGCACCTTCAGGTGACGGTGGCGCAACCCGCCTGTGGCGTGGAGGGGGAGCGCAGCTCCTGCCCACCCAGGTGCCGCGGCGGGTTCGGGGATGGTGCTGCTGTTCCGCCTGCGGGGCCGGCTGAGAGCTACTCCCCCACCTCGGCGACGCCCCGACGGCATAAAAAACCGGGAGCTGTCACCCACGGCCACTCTCTGCCATGAAGCTCACCTGGGATATCAATGACCCCAAGCTGCCGCAGGTAACGGGTGGCCGGGGAGGTACTGCGGAGAGTTTCCCTCCAACTCTAACGCGGAGTTGGGGAGCAGCAGAACAAACTTCACTCTAAGCAAGGCTTTGGTTTTTGTCTGCTTTATTTCTCTTGCACCTTTTCACTTTTTTTGTTATTGTTTTGTAGTCTTTATAAAGTCACTTGTAATGAAAGCATGGATTTGATACACAGCTTTGGCTAGCTGGGTATGAACTCCTAAAACAACCTGTGGCTCCATTGGGCCAGTTTTCTTCTCCCTCATCCCCCTCTTCCTTGTTCAAGAAATGTTGAATAGAAGATTGAATTGACTGTTTACTACTATGATCCAAGTTACCTAATTATATCTTTGGTTTATTGATGCGACACTTTAATGCCAATGAGCACTCCACTTTTTGTCTTGTTGTGAGTTTCAAGTGTTTTATTATCTGCAACTTTTTTCATCTTAGAGTTTATTTAAGTTTATAGAGCCCATGCTGTTACAGAATGTTTTCATGCTGTAAATGTTGGTAGTTTACTTCTGTTTGCTGGGATTGCTCACATGTGGTACATGAATATGTTAAATATGTATTGTATTGTAAATACTTGCAGTTTAAAATCTTAGTTCTTCTTTCATAGTTCTGGCAATTACGTTTTAGTAAGGAACTCCTGAAAGCCAGTGAAACCCGAAATTGAACAAATTCTTTGTTTGAACCACTATACATACGTGGAAGTACATTTGCAATGACAAATCTTTTTATCTCTATTTTTTGGGGAAAGCCTTATTCAAATCATATTAGATGCACTTTAAGAAGCTGTTCCATAGCTAAGACTTCTAGTTTCCTGCCTGCAGGTGCATGGTCCCACAAGAAGGAGAACTTAATAGCAGTCATGATCAGGGTGGCTTGTGTCCTGTCTGGGCACACTGGTGGTAGACTAGTCAGTAAATTCTCGTAGTAAGGCGGATGTCTTGTAGCTGGGTGACTTCACTGTAAAAGGCATATGTGTCAAAGGACTGTGATATAATGGATCACAATGCAAAAGAGGAAAGGATCCTGACTTTCTTTTGAGATCTGGAATCTCCGACTGCCCTAGCCCTTTTAGAGAGCTCTTCTGAATAAGCTATTCTTTCAATACTTCTTCTTCTGCTGCTTGGGTGGTCATAGAAGAAGCATTTTTCCCCCGTTACGTGTTTTATAACAAGGCAAAAATATCAGGTTGTAATATACTAATAATGTGCTCTTGCTGTTCACCTTGCTGCCTTGCCCTGCTGCAGGAGCCCAAGCAGTTCGATGCCTTCCAGGAATGGCCCGATGGCTACGTGCGGCTCATCTACTCGAGCGAGGAGAAGAACGCGCAGCGGCACCTCAGCGGCTGGGCCATGCGCAACACCAACAACCACAACTGCCAGATCCTCAAGAAGTCCTGCCTGGGGGTGGTGGTGTGTGCCCGGAGCTGCGCCCTGCCCGGCGGGGCCAGGCTGCAGCTCCGCCCCGCCATATGCGACAAGGCTCGGCAGAAGCAACAAAGTGAGAGGCACCCAGAGAGAGCTGCCATGCCCACGGGACCCCATTTCTTTCATCTGGGCTTGATTTTTAAACCGGAGTCACTCTTACTTGCGCGCAGACTAAGGCATAATTGCAATGACTGATTAATTCCAAATTTCATCGATGTCTGTTTGCAAATTCTTAAGGGGATCCGAATTAATATCCTTTAAATTATTAGCATTTGTATCTCGTGGGCAGTTCTAGTTCATACCGTTCAGTTATGCTTGCTAGTCTATGATGCATTTCCTTGGACAATACATTTTAATCTGAATTTTAGAGAAGTCTGACCATGTTGCTCTTGAGCTCTGTTTACTCTCAGGCAGCACCCTTGTCCTTAACCAGTCTCTTCAGTAGTTTCTGTCTGTTCACAGAGAAAGCCTGCCCCAACTGTAACTCTGCCCTCGAGCTGATTCCTTGCCGAGGACACAGCGGCTATCCGGTCACGAACTTCTGGAGGCTTGATGGCAAAGCAATATTTTTCCAGGTAAAAAGCAGCCGTATTTATTTGTGCACACTATATAAATTGTATCTGTATATAAAATAATACCTGTAAAGAGAGAGATTTCTTCTTCCTCCCCCCTTTTCTTTTTCTGTGTAACACAGAGCATGATGAGCAGGGTGGAGGTCTGGTCCGTGACTGAATTTCTCTTTAGTAGGAATATGACAAGAACAAATAAAACAAAAATACTTGGCTGTCTCTTTAAAAGCTGTACTTGGGTTGACAGTATTCAGTTTTAACTACAATATCATTGATGGCTAAAATTCTCCTGTTTACAGAACAAAAATATGAACAAAAAGGTTGTCTTGCACCCTGGTGCCTATGACAACTGAATCTCTCCAATATTTATTCCCAAATATTTATTTTCTACTAAAATAAATGGGGAAAAAAGCCTTACTTAATTTACGTAAGCTGAAACATGAAAATTCTACTTAATATGAAACTAGCCTTTGAATTTTGAAGGAATTAAAATCTTGCCAGAAAAAAAGAAGAATCTTAGCTAAAATTTGAAATTTAATGTTGATTTTTTTTTTTTTTGCAGTATTAGAACAAAAAGTAAACAAAAAGTTTCTGTTCTATGAGATTACATTCTATCCTGGATAAATTTTTTCCCTGACTCACACAGCAATGAATTCTGTTCTCCAGCCAGTAAATGGAAGAAAACTGGCCATATTCCCAGATTCCCAGCTATGTTATTCAAATGTTCTCTTATAGACATGCAAAACTCGAAGACTTTTCCTATCAAAAAAGTTGATAAATCCTTGCTCAGAAGTTAATTTCTGCTTGAGAAAGGACAGTGTTTTAAAAGCAATTTTTAGCTTCCTACTTTATATTTGGGACTAAATGCAGATTTGTTCAGACAAATGAGTAAGGACATGTAGCATACATGGCTTCATCATTTGATTACATAGATTTGTATACCTATAGATGTTTCAATAGCAGAGCATCTTTGGATGGTTTTCCAGGGTCTAATTTTCAGTCCTATTCAAGAAGGTGTATTGCTTTAAGAGAATATTTGTCATCTTGTGGCATGAAACCTCTTTAATGCCTATTTATACTATTTATATATGTACTTACAAAGCAAAACTGAGGTACTGGACTGCAGAAAACCAACCAAACTAAATTTACATATATTGTTTTCTCCTTAGTTCAAATTATCTACTCCTGAATGTCACAAACTTAGGTAACACTTTTGATCCTTCATCAGCTCTGCAGTCCTCACTGACTTCTCCCTCACTTTTTCCTTCTATCTACATCCAAATCATGATTTATTCTATTTACTTATTTTTACAATGAATTGGTCCTTCCTTTCTTCTTGTGCCAAACCACAGACCATGCTGTGACTACCTCTTGTGCTACTTGGAGCATTTTCTCTTATATTACCCCCTTCCAGGTTCACATCTAATTCTTTGTTAATCCTAATTTAGGCTAAAGGAGTCCATGACCATCCCAGGCCAGAGAGTAAACTGGAGGCAGAGGCAAGAAGAAGTGCAATTAAGAAGCAAATGTCCTCTTATCACCACTCCCAGAAAAAGCGACCTCTAAACTCAGAGGTAAGTCAAAGTCATTAGTCAAATAAAAAGGTGACATAAATGAACTTGTTTTTGTTTGGGGTTTTTTTGTCAATTAAAAAGGTGTGATAAGCACATACTGGGAATCTCAGGGCAAAACAAAGATTTACACCATGCTACACCTGTTAATTTGGGGCTGAAAGGAGCAATAGCACAAGTATTGAGACACGTGTGTGGGCAGTATTGATTCCTGAATCTTAAAGATCTACTTCTCCTTGCCAGGCAGGAAGGTATCATGACAGCAGTGGTTACACCAATAACCTACAGAATTTTCACTGCATGGATGGCCCAGAAAGAGTTGGTATCTTCACAGACACCAATTTTTCGATTCCAGCCCAGTCTTACCCTTCACTGCAGAACACAGACCTCTACAAGGCACCTTATGACTCAGCCAGCTTCCAAGAGGACCAGCTATCTCCATACCCTAAATGCCCAAATCCAAGGATCTACATGCCCAGGCCATGCAGTTACGAGTTTGGAGTTCCTACCTTTATAAGCTCGAGTCCTTACCCAACATTTTACAAAGAGCTGGCCAGTCCTGCCATTGATGCAGACCCCCTCAGTCTGAACGGGTCTCACTACAGTGCTGTGACTACCCACGATAAGAGCTTTGATAACGCTGGCAGACATTACGGACTGAAACCAGTGTGGGGAAAAACCAGCAGCGGAGACCGGAGTGACTACGGGCAGATGCCAACAAGTGCTCCCCACGCTTACTACAGTGGGGACTATCCCTGCAGGTACAGCCCCAGCCCTGCTCCCATGGCCCCGCCGCTGCAGACGGTCATCACCACCACCACCAAGGTGTCCTACCAGGCCTACAAGCCACCCGCGCTGAAATACAGCGACAACCTCTGTGATATGAAAAACCTTCAGAGCTATACTCACATGGCAGAAAATGTCTCGGGTGCCATCTATTCAGGGATGAAGATTCAGGAAGACTTTGGGATGATAAAGTCAGCGTTGCTCTACCAGCATGACTCCATCCCCACAAAATCCAAACCAACCGAGAGCGTGGAGGGCTATCGGTATGGGCTCCCTCTGGGGAACAGCTTTGGGGAGCATGAGGGCCAGGCCCTAAGGTTTGAGAGTGCTGAATACTGACTAAACAGTGCCTAAATGGCAAATACACGAAGATGACCACATGGATGCTAAGCCAGGTGGTTTGGGATTTGAGGAGAGGTAAGGAAGCAGTACATCAAGACAGCTTTTTTCTAAAAGCACCTTTCTGGTGCTGTGTGCTGAGTGAATTATATTTTGTATCTAATTTCAAAGAAGCCCCACACAAACTCTAAAATGGCACAAGCAGCTGAGCCCAAAACACAACTGAGAGAAGACAATATGGAGGCACAGCTCCTCTGGAAGTCAACAGCCTCCTCTGACAGCAAGTGCAACCCACTTATAGCTACAACTCCTGCCAGATGCCTCAAGCTTTGAGAGAACACTCCATCTGTAAGAAAGAAAAGGTTAATCAGGCAATGGAAAAAAAGATGAAGGAAGGTAGCTGTAAATTATAGTCAACTGAAGGAAATGGCAGGGAAAGAAAGAAATAAAAGAAATGTGAAAGCAAGACAATTTGCAGAATAATTCACCTGAATGGTCCATTCACCTGCCATGATCCTTTTGACGAATGGAAAGATCAGTTAAGTTTCTCTGAAATGAGAAATGAAAAACCTGAAACCTAAGAAATGAAACATGCTAAATGCAGGTTGCTTTTTGATCCCCTGTATCAAGAGTAGAGACTACCCAGACTTTCTGTGTAAGAAGGACAGCCCAGCACAGCCACACCAGGAACTGATGCCCTGTAACACTCAGCCGGGAGGCAGGAAGGCTCAGGTTACCCCCACTAAGCCTGCTCAGCATCACATGGATACCAGGGTTAATATACATGGTCATGAAAACCATTTGCAGAGAAACTGGTTTTTGCTTAAAGGGGCCTGGCAAGCTGGTCAGACCAATACTGCATGGGTATTGGTGCAAAATTCTCTTTACCTATGAATACAACTCGTCCTGTCTAGGAATGCAACATCCCAGCTACTTAGCAGTACAGGTCAGTGTTGAATGCATCTTTCCTGGCTGCCTCTCTGCACTCCATCTCCATCAGGTCTTTCTCCCTCTCCTGAGGGACTTCTAGTCATTTTTCCCTCTGCAATCATAGCTCCCCATGACAACCCTACTTTGGAAATTAAACAACCAGCCAACAGAGAGGTTACAAAACAAAAATCTCCAAACTGAACTAAACAAGGAAAATGTAGGGAAATGCATTCCCAAATTCATCCCTAGACTAACTCATTATTCTGGAAAGCAGAAAAACCAGAGCCGTGCTGGTTTAAAACTAAAAATATTTTGAAAGCTGCCTAGTACTGGGGAATAGAATGTTCACCCAAAATGTGTGCCAAGCAAGGGAGCTAAATAGACACAGGGGATTGGCCAGGGTTAAAAAATTTCTTTTGGTATCACTTTTATTAAGTTACCAAGTATCTTCAACTTTTTGAACACTTTTTTTTTTTTTTTAACATCTGTCTTATGTATGTTTTTACTGTTTTGAGTAGCAGCATACTACTGTAGTCTTTCAATAAATGTAAAATCACAGTTAAAAGCAAGGCACCATGTAAAGTAATGTGAGCAGCTGGCTAGTTAGAATGATAAGGTTCTGTGCATTGAAGCCATCATGAAACTGGTAAACAAATTTTATTTTCAAAACACCATACACATATCTGAGGTTTAAAAACAGCTATTTGTGATGTAGTATATTTTCTTTCTTTTTATATTTTTATGAAAAACACTGTGTTCAGTCTGAGATGTGAAACTGAGCCCCACAGGAATTTAGTTAATAGCATCCTGTTTTCAGCAGTGGGTTGTTCAGCATTTTAAAAATTCAAGCCAGGAAAAGAAGGAATTCACAAAAGGACTAAATTAATTCATCTGCAGCAAGCTTACCCTGTCTTTTAGCTTTAGCATACTTGCTGTATATGTCCCTTGGCTTTTGTTAAACTCTTATGGCAATTCTTCTACCAAGTGTTTTAAATTACTGGTAAGAACAGATTCCAGTGAACAACATCAGCTTGAGAATTAGCCCATATACTAACCTTTAAAAAAGAAAAAAAAAGGTGGTTTGTGATTTATTACCCAGGAAGACTAATGCAAAATGTTAGAGTTTAGGAATATATAACACTGCCTGTTTCCAGAACTGGGATTTCTCATCTGTATGCCAAATCATACTGAGGCATTTGACATGAGAATAAAAATCAAGGCTTACAGCCTTATAAGTTTAAAGGGAAAAAAAGTATAAGAAGGGAATAAGGCCAAACAAAATGGCTAAAAAAGCTGGAAAGATTCACTGCAGATGGGAAAATCAAGGAAAATATCAAAGCTGTACATTGCTCTATTTTATATTGATTTTAGAGGAGTTAGCCAACCACAACTCAAGCACAAGTTATTAAAATACTACATGCTATTAAAACAGACAAGCTGTGGGGGTTGCATGCTGTTTACATTACTGCTATGAAACTTGTCATTGTAGTTGTATGCTTAAATCATTATGTTATCCAATTAAACACAGCCTTTTAAGCAGAACTTTGCACACCACTAAAGAAAATGCAGCCAATTGCGTTAAGATGCTACTTTTAGTGTGTGGATTTATTTATAATAAACATGACAGCTGCTTAAGCACAGTGAAAAGCTATGGTGGCGATTACCTTGCTGCATCATCTGTAGCAGTACAACAAATAAAACCACTCTAAAGGTTATTGTAGTCTTTCCTCACTTTGCTTCCTTTCATGTACAATTGTCCGGGATGAGATTAGCTGTATATTACCCTTTTCAGATAAAAGATCAGATGGATAGTCTAGAGATGTAGACAGTTTTTCTCTTCAAAATACATAAATGTAAAGGCAATGGGAGCTTCTGTAACAAAAAAAGAGCTGAAATTGAAAGCCTCATTGTAAGTTTATACAGCTGCAGGATTGACTTTAAAAGCATGTTCCTCAGGCAAAGCAGCATCCTGAAGCAAGATGGTCCCTGAGTAAGCACCTTCTCTTCCATTAATTGTCCCTTTCAAGTGTGGTTTCTGGTCCTGCATTGAACACCTGAGAGGAGCCCTCCACTGGCCTGTACCCTGTACTCTAACAGACATCCTCATCTAACAAACTCCAGTTGTTATGGCAAAATCACAGAGGGAGTGGAGGAGAAGGTGCTTTTGAATCTCAGTCTCCTGTGGCTCTGGCCTCATATGGGTTACAAGGGCCCTACTGAGGTAAAGCACCATCTGTCCCCGTGCTGAGGCTGCCCTTTGTACCAAAACAACAGCCTCGTAATGGCAGAGGTTAAAAGCCCAAGTGTTGAATGGATGCCTCCCAGAGACAAAAGGCCCCGTGACAATATTTTTCAACCGTGTACCCACCAAATGCAGCCATGTGTCACACGCCTGATGGATGCATATACATGTGGGTATCACTTCATGGTCACGTCTCCTCCTGGAGGGAGGACAGAGCCAGTCACACTGTGCTAGTTCACGACCACATGTATCCCCCCAGTCCTGCTAAAGACCTCCTATGAGAGTCCGAGCGATTTGCTGAGCACTTGCTCCTCTTCTGGAAGCAGGTTATCTCAGGGCGTTTCAAATGTGCTAAATGCTACAAGCAAGGCACACAGGAATTTGGCTGTTCTGGGCTTCTTGAGCCTGAAGTAGTTGATCTCTTCATTTGGGGGTACAAACCATCACTTTTAAAGACAGAGACAAGCTTTCCTCTGAGTTCTATGTGTGGAAGCCACCACTGTAACAGAGTAGAATATGATTGGAGACTTTTGTTCCTGGGGATTTTCTGTGATTTCTTCTGGATTTCTGGGGTTTTTCTTAGTGTCTTTTTTGGGGGGAAGTTATCTAATACAACTGAGACAGCTTTCACCAAAGTAGATCATGTTTCCTTAGAGACATCATTTAGTAGGGTGCACAGTGCAGTTCTAGGGATGCATTTAGGAAAGATCATGTCATTCCCACCTTTATTAGTAGAAGTCACATGCAGATATAAAAAGGGAAGAACTGAGGCTTTTAGTGTTGGAGTGGTTCCTCACAGCACACTGAATGAAAAGTTATTCCAGGCCTGTTAAAATCCCTCTGCCTGAGAAATAATGAGACTGGTGTACAGTGGTTATCCATGCCCGGATTACTGCCTTTGGTGTTCTAGCTGCCTAAAGTTAAGTATCTGCCTGTCACTCACAAACAAAGGGAGTAAAAAACAGGTACTGTTTATGTAGTGCTACACCTGGGATTGTGCAAAATGAAGAGTGCTTTTCAACACAGCACCTCTCTAGGCTTGCAAGTGTCCGCACGAGACACGAAGATCAGTGGGATGATACAGGTGTGAGCAAGTATCTCAGAGAAACCTCGCTAGTTTGGCTCAACTTCATTCAAACAAACAGAAAAATGAAGTTTACACAATCCCTATAAGCTTCAACATGCATGCTGGCACTTGTGACGGTGTTTGGGAGAAGGCAGCTTCAGGTATTTTGGCTGGCACTTGAGCATAGCATCAACACCTTTAAGGACCACAACTTAAAGCAGGTTCTTTCAACAGAAAATTACCAGTGGCTCTGCTTGTGTTGTTTTGCAAAATAAGCAGGGAAGCAGGTGCATGAGGATGTTCTCAGAGGTGCTTTAGCAGGGCTCACAAACATCCTGGGTCTCTTTGTTCCATCCTGTTTCCTTTCCTTCAGTTTCCTGGTTCATAGCAAGAGCACAGGACAGCATCTCTCTCCTGTCTTTATGACAAAATGAAGTGTTAAGTGACTGGCCTGCAGTGCTGGTACTGCAACTCCACGCTGTGTTGCAGTCTGGCTCAAACACTGGCAAGTCCTGTCTACAGCCTTTCTGTCTTCATGTGTGTGAAATGTTGGGAACCATTACACAAAGTGCCAACAATTGACAGACACAAGGTCCTGGTAACAGAATTTAGACAAATATTTCTCTTGTGCAAAACTAATACAGAAATTATTTAAACATCAACCCCTTGCTTGTGCCAGATCTCTTACAAGTGACTGTAATTAGACTGGAAACGCCCCACAGGCAACCAAGAGCATTTTCATCTTGTTCAGCAACATGAACAGTGGGACTGAATGCACCCTCAGCAGGTTTGCTGGTGACACCAAGCTGTGTGGTGCAGTCAGCACGCTGGAGGGAAGGGATGGCATCCAGATGGACTGGACAGGCTGGAGAGGGGGGCTTGTGCAAACCTCATGGAGTTCAACAAGGCCAAGTGCAAGGTCTTGCATGTGGGTCAGGGCAACTTCAAGGACAAATACAGGCTGGGGGAGAATGGACTGAGAGCAGCCCTGGGGAGAAGGACTTGGGGGTGTTGGTTGATGAGAAGCTCAGCATGACCCAGCAGTGTGTGGCTGCAGCCCAGAAAGCCAAATGTATCCTGGGTATGCATCCAAAGCAGCATGGCCAGCAGGCTGGGGGAGGTGACTCTGCCACTCTGCACTGCTCTGGTGAGACCCTATCCAGCTCTGGGGTCCCCAAAATAAGAAGGACATGGACCTGTTGGAGCAAAGCCAGAGGAGGCCACGAAGATGCTCACAGGGCTGGAGCACCTCTCCTATGAAGACAGGATGAGGGAAGTTGGAGATGTTCAGCCTGGAGAAAAAAAGAGTTCTGGGCTGACCTTGTAGCATCCTTCCAGTACCTAATGGGGGCCTGCAAGAGAGCTGGAGAAGGACTTTTTACATGTGGGGATAGGACAAGGGGGCATGGCTTTACACTGAGACAGGGTGGGTTTAGATTGGATATATGGAAGAAATTCTTTACTGTGAGGGTGGTGAAGCACAGGAACAGGGTGCCCAGAAAAGCTGTGGATGCCCTACAAGTGTTCAAGACCAGTTTGGGTTGGACACCTGATCTAGTGGAAGGTGTCCCTGACCATGGCAGGGAGGTTGGAACTACATGGTTTTAAGGTTCCTTCCAGCCCAAACCATTCTATGATCTTATGAAACTGAATGGCAGCACCAGGGGAGGAGGAGGGAGCCCATCACTGGGAAAGCACAGCCATGGGACATGGCTAAACTGTAGAGAGAGGAAAGGAAAGAAGGGCAGGGAGGGGACATCACAGGGCAACCGCTGCATCATTTCCACTGACAGTGGAGAGGTGTTTTCACATATGCAATGTAGGGATGCATCCATGTAGCAGTGATCAAACACATTCTTAGAGGTTAATGCATGGTGAAATTCTTTGCTATATACAGTCAGCTCCTGCTGAATCTCTGCCTGAATTCTACCGTGTGGGTAGACTTTTTGTCTTCTCATGTTCAAGTCTCACCTTTGAACTTTATTTTACCTGGCAGTCACCTCTGATGTTTTATTTCACTAAAGGAAACAGGCATATTTTGTTTCAGAAAATACAATGTTGTTTTCTTGTACTTTCATTTCAGCAAGCTATGTGCAAGTGGTCAAATCCTTTGGATTCCAGAAAACCGATTCCCATAGCCTCACGTTCCACCCAATTGACTTGAGGCAGAATCAATTAATCTGTCAACAAAGTCATCACAAAGTTACCATGCCAATTAATGTGGAACAGGGAGGGGAGGAAGAAAAAAAGGTATAATGAAGACAGCTTCCCATTTCTGCTCAGCAAGCCTGAGCTGCCAGCTTGGCAAAGCGGATAGGAATCGGAATTTCTAACACAATTTTCTGCCTTTCCCTCCGTGGTGCTTCTAGCAGTTATTGTGTTGAAATGATCTCCTCCTTTTCTTGCCCCTCACTCTCAAAAACATTAAAAAATAGGAAGCTCAAGCTAATGTTGAGAGTTGAAGCTTAAAGTGAGACTTCCCTGCCAAAAGCACCTCTGGATCAGACACTATATATGCCATTTTTGTTTACCCTGCCTTCTGTAGACACAGGAGAAATGCAAGATTACAAAGGACCAAGCAGAAAGTTCATTATTATTTTTGCAATAGAAATACATATATTTTAGAATACATAGAGTACTCAAAGTTTCTCCCCTGCATCAGTATTAGCAACATGCATTTTAATAAATTTCTTACAATAAACAATAATAATAATTTTAAAAAATGCTAGGGGGAAAAAATCCCTCAGGTTTCACTACAGCTGTGAATATTACAGGTGGGAATTTCTGTACAAATCCTAAGTACACTGTGGCTTAGCTGGTAGCTTTGTTTCATATAATCACAAAATGGTTTGGATTGGACTGGAAGGAGACCTTGAAGATCATCTAGTTCCAACCCCCTTGCCATGGGCAGGGACACCTTCCATTAGACCAGGATGCTCAGAGTCCCATCCAAGCTGGCTTTGAACACCTCCAGGGAAGGGGCATCCACAACTTCCCTGGGTAACCTGTTCCTGTGCCTCACCACCATCACAGTAAATATTTTTTTCCTAATACCTAATCTAAGCCTACTCCCTTTCAATTTGAACCCGTTTCCCTTTGTCCATGCTTTTGCAAATAGACTCTATCCATCTTCCCTGAAATTTCCCTTTAGGTACTGGAAGGCTACTGCAAGGTCAGCCCAGAGCCTTCTGCTCTCCAGGCTGAACAGCTCCAACTCTCTCAGCCTGCCTGCATAGGAGAGCTGCTCCAGCCCTCTGAGCATCACCGTGGCCCTGCTCTGGACTCGCTCCAACAGGTCCATGTCCTTCCTGTGCTGAGGACCCAGAGCCGGATGCAGCGCTCCCGGTGAGCTCTCACCCGACCACCAAACATATATTCAATATATAATTACTATCACCAGTAATTATACTAAAGACAGTCTAAAGACGATCTCGTGTATCATGGGGCCACCTGTCAGGGAACCTGTGACGCGGCTCTCATCGTCAGGCTCCGCTCCCGTTGCGCACCACCCCCTTTCCAAAGCGTGGTGTGCCCGCTCCCCACAGCGCTCCTTATCCACCGCCTCCCAGCTCCTCCGCTCCATCTGCGACTCCCTGGCAGCCGTGACCGCGGCCGGGAGGGCGGTGCCGGCGGCGGGGCCCGCCCCAGCCCGGGGCCCGGCCCCGCGCCCGTCGCCCCGGTGACGGGGCAGAGCGGCCCGGCCGAGGGAGGCGGCGGGCGAGCCCGGGGCTCGGCGGCACCGCCCGGCTGGCTCCTCCCGCAGCGCCCCGGTGCGTCGGGGGACGGTGGCGAGTCCCCCTCGGCGGGGCTGGTGAGCGTCCGTGCCCCGGGGGCTGGGCCTCCTTGGGGTCCTCCCAGCATGGAGGAGGTGCTGGGTTGGGCTGGAGCGGGAGCAGCCTGCGGTCCGTCCCCGGAGAGGGCGGCTGCTGCCGGCCCCCAGCGTGGTTCGGGGGGTTGGGGTTGCTGTGGGGTTGACTCGCGTGTGTGGGGAGCTGCCCCGCTGCGGTGCTGGGCTTGGGGAGCGGCAGCGCCGCGTGGGGGGAGCCTGCGGGGACAGGGACCCTGCCTGCTGTGGCTTCGGTAGGGTAGAGCCGGGCCTTGGCGGCCGGAGAGGTCCGCGGTTAGTAAGAGGAGGTAAAGTTTTATTTAGGAGAACCGGGGTGAAACTCGCAGGCCGGGCGGTGCCGAGTTTCATAGCTTGAGTGAGCGGCAGGAGCGCCGTGCTCCCCTTGGCGCTGTGAGCCTGTGTTGGGGAAGGTACCTGCGCACTCTTGGGAGGTGACTGAATGTCATCAGGTGGAACTAAAATGGAAACAAACATTTGTTTCCGCTCTCAAGACTGAGAGGGGATCTCATTAATGCACATAATTATCTCAGAGGCAGGTGCCAAGAGGATGGTGCTGGACTCTTCTGAGTGGTGCCCAGTGACAGGTTGAGGAGCAGTGGCCATAAACTGAAACACAGGGAGTTCCACCGCAACACAAGGAAGAACTTCTTTACACTGAGAGTGGCAGAGCACTGGAACAGGCTGCCCAGGGAGGTCACGGAGTCTCCCTCTCTGGAGACATTCCAAACCCACCTGCATGTGCTCTAGGTGACCCTGCCTTGGCAGGGGGTTTGGATTAGACGATCTCCAGAAGTCCCTTCCAACCGTAATGGTTCTGTGTTTTATTGAAACTTACGGTGGTGCAGATGCTGAAAGATGAGTGGCCCATGTTCCTTTGGGACACTGCCCGAGGCTGGAGACTTGAAGGGCCAGCAGCACTGAAACCATTGTTGTCCTGAAACTTGCTGTACTGCGTTGTGGGAAGGGGTTTCATGGGGGTAGGAAGAGGTAGCCTTGCTGGCATGGTGGAAATGTCCTGAAAAGGTTGCTGTGAATCATTTTGGTTTGAAACCAAAGCTAGTTTACAACAAAACAGGGGAAAATACTTAGAGCAAACTGGAGTTCTCAATTTGATATACCCCATCCTGAATGCGTAATACAAACAAGTGAAAAAATATATTAGATTTTTAAAGGGAGTTTAAAAAAATTAACTTAAGGTGGTCTATTTCAAAGTACAAGTACTTATTGTCAATGTTGTTGACTTCTTTCTTGCAACTGAGAGTCATGCTTTTAAATAACTGCTGGCCTTTGATTAGAGTAATGGATTTGAGGTTAATCTCAAGAACTGGGTCCACCTGTCGTGGGACCTGTTTTCTGGCAGCTTTAGTAATATACAGTCACTACCAAGAAGGTTCTTGTTGCAAGATTTGTTTGTTGTTTTGTGGTTGGATTTAGTTTTGGGTTTGGTTTTTTTTTTTTAACTTTTAAAATTTGTGTCAGCATACATTCTGTGCTGTACAACACTGCCAGTTCTGATCATTGAGAACAGTACTGTGCTATGCAAACAGTTTTGGTGATTTCATCAGTTACTGTAAACAGGTTGGTAACATTGGTTGTGGGTGTTCTGCTTCTCTGTGTGCGAGGTCTTTATTGGCTCATACATCCTAGTTTCTATTTATTTGAGAGTAGTTTGTTTAGGATGCAAATGTAGAACTCTTGGTAAAGCATAGTATTTGTACACAAGAAATGTAGGTGGCTTGCTGCTATTCATTACATTTTGAAATGTAATTCAGACATCTAAAATAACATAAAATTGCTGCTAATGCTTAAAACACCAGTAATATATTGAAAGTGAAGATTTGCTTCTTCAGTTATCTAGTACTTGTTCAGATTTGCTAAATTTACGCAAATTATAGATTCTGTCCAGCTATTGTATTTTGTCCTCTATTTGTCCCTGGCTTTAATCTTTCCTTAATCCTGTGTAAAGAGATTATGCACAGTATGTCGTTAAGAGTATCAAACAAGCTGTTTAGACTGGGATTTCTCTTGTCTGTTTGGTAGCTGACTATTATGACAATTTTACATTTTAGAGCTTCGCATCACTGAGGAAATAATATCATATAAGCATTAGTATGGAAAAGGCCACCTCAGAGGCTTGTTTTAACCAGAAAAGCTAGACTGCGTCCTTGCTTCTCCTCAGGTCAGTACAAAAGAGAGAACTAAACTGCAGATTAGAAAAAGAAAATGCAGAGAGACCACTGAGAAAAAATTGCACACCTTTTTGAGCTGGGTATGGGTGGTGTAAAGTACAAAGTATGGAGAAGTCTGTTGTAGAGAAACATGCATCTCCAGAGTATTTCTGTTCTAAATCATCATGCTCTGTAATTCCAGTACATGTCAGTGTGGGGTAGGTGTGATGGTACACAGACATTGTTACCAGGGTGTGTGGTTTTCACACCTTGTTTTGTGCATTTCCATTGAGTGGATTTGACACTTCCATTTGATTACTGAAGGAATGTGCTGACTTTTCTGTACTTTACTTGATCAGATGTTTTCGTACTCTAAAAATTAAAGTATACAGCAGAAAAGAAATAAGGCAATACAATATATTACATAATAGACAAAATGCATAATTGGGTCTGTGAAGTGTTGAATTACACATAACTTCTGGAGGGCAGGAACACTTTATGTGAGGTTGTTTTGACTGCACATGCCAAAATATTAGAATTGGACAAAAGGAATAATTGTGAAAGCATGTGATTAATATATACTCCAAAGAAAATTCCTTTGAAAGCTGATAGGATTTACGCACCAATATTAGAGGATTTAAAGGTCAAAACTCGAGTTTTGTGTCTAGCTCTTGTTCTGTTTATTGCAAATACTAGTTTTCCTCATGTTGTTTTTGGTCCACTTTGTTAGAGAGCAAAACGTTGAGCATGAAATGCATGCAAATTCTCCAGATTTTTATGTAACTCTAGGAATTCAAGATGGGACCATCTGTGGCAGGTATTGCTGAATTCCCTCAAAAAACCCCATACCTTAAGCAATGTACAATGATATTTATTGAAACAGAGAAACACAGGCACCTAAAACGTGTTACATATGATATGCCTATGTACACCTATACACAAAACACATACACAGTTTATCATTACTGACACTTTAGATGTGATGCCGTGTTTTAAAATGGCTATAAGAACGCCCTCAGAAAGTTTTCGTGTTGTTTTGGTTTTTTTAATATATACATAAAGCTAACAATTGACAACTTTCAAAATATGTATGCAGAATGTGTCTTAACTTGGAATAAACACTCTTGATCATCTGCTTATTACAGGAGTTAACAAATAGCCTTGTTGTAAAAAGGCATTATTGATGGTGTTAAAGACTAGAGTGCATGCAGGCATTTTGGGGAATAAGATAAAAAGCTGAACTCTGAGGAAAACAATTGGCTTAAATATATGAAAGTCCAATTTGAAATCTAGTCATAATTTGAGATGTCTATGTCACTTTTTGTTAAATCTGGTTTTTAGCTTTGTTTCAGAATACACTATTAACCAGAAATCTTATTTTATTATAGCTGTGGCTTTAGGGGAGGGGAGGTATAGATGGTTGTGGATAAAAACTTCTTTATAATTTTCCCTGACAAACTGATGTTTGTCTGGTGCAGAGATTATAAATTGATATGTCCACTAGGCCACTTGCTACTGGCATATTGACAGGTGATGTGAGACTCTTTCCTGGCAACAGAAGCAACAGGGAGTAACACTCTGTGTTATGACTTCTTTGAGGAAGCAGCCTTTCAACTAAAAACATCTTAGAAACCTTGGTCTGTTGTCCAGGCAGATGTTTCCTTTACACAGCAGGCTAGTCTACTTGAGAGGCCAGCTTTATTGCTGAATTTTACCAGGCCTTTAAATCTCAGGCCTGAGTCTTGTTATGAGCTGAATTTGAGTTTCCTAATCTGTTTGGACAGACCAGACTGTAGCTAATTCTGGCATAAGGGTAAAGACTACAGAGTTGCATGCTGAATTCTCCATCTCCTAGAAAGGTAGCCTGACAGTGTGTTCCCATTGAGTCAAGTTTTATTTTGTATTTTCAGACAGCAGAGGCAAAAGGTAGAGGTAAATGCTGTTATTCAGTTAACATTCAGTGGTTTGTTTGTGTAGTAGCATTTGGGTTACAGTGAGTAAAACAGTTGTTAGTTTTCCCTTGTTGTTAGTTTTTCCAGATAAATAAGTTGGTGACTCTTGTGAGTTAATGTAAGTATTTAACATCAGGCAACTGGCCTTCATCGGAAGCACTGGTGAAAGACAGTGTTCTGTATAATAGAAGCTGGGGTTCAGATTCAAATTTGGATGAGAATTCAAATTAACATTTACATGGATTCAAATATGATGATTCAACATTGTTCAGTATGGATTCTTCTCCAAATGACAATTTCCATACCAGTACATGTAAGCTCTGTGCTTCTCTCTGCAGGCCTTGTAAAACTGAAGAATAAACGTAACTCTTCAGCCATTACTGTGCCTAAGAATTATGTGAACTTCAGAGCAAGACGTCCATGTACATTTATAACAAATCAGCTTATGTGGGCGAAGAATGCAGTGGTTAACTTGCTGCTTCACCTCCCTTCCTCACTAACTTTTAAGCATAGAAAGCCTGCTTGCATTACCAATCCAAAACACAGTGTTTCAACCCCAAGTTTGCCATGGCACCTTGTGCAAAATTTGTGTTCTTATGTTTTCCAGAACTTCAACTGTGCCTTTGTTATAGTTCAGGAAGCTGCTGCTGTTGGCAAATTCAGAGTAAGGAGTTCCATCAGAATACACCAGCTTTAAAAACACTTCTCTGGTTCTAGGGAATTATGACAGTAACCTTGATTCTCCAATCTCTGCTTACTCTAACCCTAATTGTACAGTAGGCACCTTTTGTGGTTTGAAAGATTGAAAGGAACTAATTACATTTAAGTCTTCTATTTAAAGAGCACATACAGATCTGGAGGGTTTGATACAAATAGTAGAGTGTCTCTTTCCTAAAATACTGTATAAGTAAGTCTTTTTCTTTTCTTTTTTTTTTTTTTTAAGGGTCTGTGTGAGAATGACCATGTTCTTCTGTTTCCCATGCTTCCTAACTGGATCTCAACGTAGCTATAGTTTGGAAGAGAGCAGTAAATATCCTGCTCAGTTATGAGAAACATTTACCAACGCAAAACAGTCTGGAAGAAGATTTCTCTTAAGAAAATCAAAGAGCACAGAACCCTTTGATAAAACAGAAGACATTTAGTGTTTCATAAGCTTTTGGCTGTCTGAGTCTTAAAAAAAATGAACCGTTACACAATTATGAAACAACTGGGTGATGGCACCTATGGCAGCGTGTTGATGGGGAAGAGCAATGAGTCAGGAGAACTTGTGGCTATCAAAAGGTATGTAGCATCTCACTTCAGTAAAGGTACTTGCAAAATCTTAAAGATTTTCACTTCTGACTTTATTGTTGTCTTCCATTTGAGTAGAAAAGAAAAACGTCCCTTTTAAAAAAGAAATTAACATAACAAAATCATTTTTTTTTAGTTGAGATGTTTAACAAAGTGATTGTGAGTCAGATTTCAGGTAACTGATCAGTAGAGAGACACATCAGTTTAAGTTACTGATTTACATAGGCTTGTAAAATTGCATGCTGCTTTTGTTCAGTTTGAACATGCTTCCTACTAAAAATGTTAGGTCAGTACCAAAAGAGAAGCAAAAGTGAATGTGATTAATTAGGGAGTCTATTTATATGAATTGTAGGAATAGCAATCTTAACACGTAGATTTGAAATTCCATCCCAGCCCCCCAAATGTTTGTAAGTACTGCATTAAGTTTCACGTGTTGCTACAGTGATAAATAACAGTAACAATCTGGTCAGGTAAATAAAGGCTGTCTCCTTGGATCTAGTGAAGTTGTGTTCTGTGAAATCAAGAGCATTGTCATACTTGCCTTAAAAGATTATTACGAAACAAGAAAAATTCTACTCAAGGAGTAGGGAAGTTCCCCTTGTATTCCTAGAGAACTGCAAGCAGGATATAAAGTGTAAGTTGAAATACCAGAAATTGTATCTTGCTGAGACTCTTTCCTCTCATTTATGGATTTACGGCAGTAAGGTAATTGTAATATAATTGATTGACTTTTTCTTTAAGAATTTCTGAGTATTTCGGGTTTCTCCATATCTTGCTGGTACTGTTACTGAAGTTAAAATGAATCTAAGCTAAAGAAAGAATCTCCAGTGGATTATTTTAATTATCTTTAGCAAAAGGAACAACATTTTGTGGAAAGTGGTTTTCATTCTCGTGATTTCAGGATTTGGAATTCTATTGTGTGATTTTTAAGTTTGGGACTTGAGAGGGGACAGTTTTGCTTAAAGATAGTTTTATTTTAAATGAAAGTCTTGGGTTTAAATTTCTTCACTTTAGGTGCTAGAACTTTACAGAAACACAGCAATGACATTCACAACTTCATTCCAAGATCTGGGCAACACCAAATACCCACATTTGGATTTATGCAGGACTTACAAATAAATATATTACACTGTTATGTATAACAATTAGTTTAGAGGCTATGATGTTGCTTGAAAAAAAAAGGAACCTTTTTTTTTGAAATTAGTATCTTGGAACAGATTTTTAAAATGATCGAGTCAGCTGTTTAATTAAAATAGTAAGCAATCCAGATATTTTGCAGATTTCAAAAATATAATTTTTTATTTCCCTAGAATATGCAACTTATGCATAAGGATGTGATTTTCCATATTATATGTGCAGTGTCATTGTTGCTTACTTTCTTATTAAAAGCATAATTCAAATGATACAAAGGGGTTTTATGTCCCTTTTCCTTTGGAGTAACATGGTCTCTGGTTGTACTCTAAAAATTTGTTTCAGTGTTTGATGGTTAATCACTGTAAATTTCTAGCAATTCTAAGCGTTGAGTTTGTTTTTATTTATATTGCTGATGGCTATGCTAGAATTTTTAAATTGAGTTCAAAATATAGTTAATGCTAGCCTTAGAAAATATCGTTTAGGTTTTCTTTTTCTAAAAGCATTCTGCACTGTTAACTGAAAATACTTTATCTTGGACTTTATTTCAGAATGAAAAGAAAGTTCTATTCATGGGATGAATGTATGAATTTGAGAGAAGTGAAGGTAAAGTGGTGAACATACCACGTTTAAAAATAAGTGTCTGGTTGGGCTTGATGAAGGAAAAGGGCAGCTGCCATGTCCAAGCATAAGGCCAAACTCTGTGAACTCTTTAAATGGTGACAGATTTCACAAAACCATGGGCCGCTGGCACTCCTAGAGGTCCTGCTGATTTGTGGAATATCCCACTATTCTGAAGCAGTGGCCATGTCTCATAGCCAAGCTTCTTGTCTTTGAGAAAGAGAAAGAAATTGATTTTGTATGTGTATATTTCTGTGGTTTACCATCCTCCTCTTCCATTTTAGTTCCAGATTTCTAGCTGTGTATCCATTCCTTGTATTTGGGGTATCTGTAGAAAGCACTGGGAGTTTTGGCTAGCCAAGTGATAGAATAACACTTGAAATCCTGGGCTTAAATTCCAAATCGTTCCATGTTTTCGGCATCTGATTTTCTGTACATACAAAACTCTCTACTAAAGATTTAACTTATTGGAGATTCACACAAATCAGTATGTCCAAAAAGAACATCTGTAAGAGAATCCTTCTTCGTGAAAGTTTCATGCCAAAAAGAAAAAAAAAAAAAAAAGAATGCAGGGTTTTCTTATTCAGTTCAGTGATCAAGAGCTCTTACAGCTTCAGATTTGCCTTTCATTGTAGGGAATTAGGTTTTGGTGCTAATCCTTACTCCAGCTCTGAGGTAATCTCTAGAAATAGGCTTGAATTACTATTAATGTAGTTAATTTTTACTTTGAAATTTATTCCAACTGCTGTGTTGTTATTCTTTAAAACAGATTGCAAGATAAATTATGGGGTATCACATGAATATGTTGTGTGGATTCTGTGCTAGAAACTTACATGTTAAAAATTTAGTGCTGGTAAGGAATGAAGGTCACTGTGGGGTTATCTGAAGCCGTATTTTGCTCTGTTGCAGTCTCTGAAGAAGCTAAACCATGCCAATGTAATAAAATTGAAGGAAGTCATACGAGAAAATGACCACCTTTACTTTGTATTTGAATACATGAAGGAAAATCTTTATCAGCTAATGAAGGATAGGTATGTCTTTTTTTCACAGAAAAAGTAGTGTGCTATAATGCTTTATTTAATGATTCTCATACTACCTTGAAGAAGACATTGCAATTTCTGGTTTTGGCTCTTCTTGCAGCCCTGTTGATGTGAACAGGAGTTGCTGCATCTGCTTATGTGAGAGTAGAATTCTGCATTGCTCTGTTACAACACTGCATATTGTAATGCTTTTGGAAATAAGTTCAATCAATTGTTAACAGGAGTTTGCATGCCATGAGAGAAATTCCAAAGAGTTGTGTTTTGGTTTTTTTTCTTTTCTTCAATAGCCTTCACTTTAACGTATGAAGGATTGTGTGAACACTGTTTGTGCTATTTTTGCTCACAGGTTTGGCTTAAGGTGGGGATAGTGCATGCATGCATGCTTGTAAGAGCAGCCTACATATAGGCTAACCCTGATGTTGCAATCTTGGACAAACAGTACATAGCAAGGCTTAGAAGGGGGACTTTGAAATAGGACCTGCCTTTTCAATAACATTTTCCTTTGCTGAATTGTTTTGCCTTCAATGCGTATTTCCTTCAGACTTTGTCATACACTTGTATCTCCTAATGTGCCAAGCTCTTGGGTTGACATCCTGAGATAGCTGCTGGTGACATTAGCACAGTGTTAATCTGCAGCTGAGCAGCATTGCTCTTATCAGGGTTCTCTTAAGGGCACCACTGGGTAATGCACCTACTAGTGCTGCACTGTGCCATCTCTGCCTTGTTACACTACTGTACATTCCACGTTCACCTGGTCAAGCGCACTGCTGGCCAACCAGCTTCTACAGAGAGACAGCACCATGAACCTCCTAGCAGAGAAGTTCTGCTGCTGCACTTAAAATGGGTGGGATTAAGGCCCCAGTAGAGTTTTGAAATGAGAGTTGCATCTTTCTTGCTTTGACTTGATGGGTCTGTTTTCATGTGTTCACAATGTGTTATGCAAAATAAAGAAACGTGTGTTCTGAAGATACTTTATTTTTCTTAATTATATAAAGTTGTTACCCTGTTTCTTCACAGAAACAAGTTTTTCCCCGAGTCAGTCATCAGAAACATGATGTATCAGATATTGCAAGGGCTGGCTTTCATCCACAAACATGGTAGGTTTCCTACTAGAGTTTAACTGTACAGCACTTTTTTAGAAAATAAGATTGTGCACAGAAATAACTTGAATAAAATAACCCAGCAAGGGCTATTAATCATCTCTAATAAATCGTGGTTACCTGTTTCAAGTGTGGTGCAATTTTAAACTGTGCCTGAAGTTACTCTTTGTTTTCCTTTAACTGGATTTTCCTCTTTCATTTGGAAAGCATTGGATGTTGTTCATTCATACACTGTTCAGTAGTTCTTTCTACTTTAGTTAGAAGATGTATAGACAAACTAAAGAAACTTGTATGCTGTGCTATACTAAACACTTCTGCTTCCTCAAAAAGATCTAATCGAGAAGCATTGATACACCAATACTCTTGTGTTGAGATACTGTGACTAATATGATACTCTACTCTTAGTGAACATAACTTGTTCACTAAGAAATTCAAACAATATCCTTATCAAATATAACCTGGATTTAAATAGCTTAATAAGTGGGATGTTGCTAGGAATTACAGGCACAGTCTCAACAAGAGGTGAGGTGTGCTCACAAGAACAAAAAGTTTCAGTGTTTGCAAAACTCCTAATCCTCATGTTTAATATCTGTCTGTGAACTGTATTCTAAAATACTGGTAGCAAGCTCTTTTGCCTTTAAAAAGGTAGCAATTTACTCTCATGCTCAACTGCAATTTTTATTTCATAGTTGTTCTTCACGTCACATTGGTATACTTAAAACTTTCCAGAGACAATAAAATACTAGCTGAAAATAAAATAAGAAACAGTGTTCCTAGTGAGGTTTGATTTGCTTTCAGTGTACCCTGAAGAGGCCTGTCGATGAATTAAATGAATAATTAATTCTGTTCAGTATTATCAAATACCCAGAAATTGACATTTTCTTGTCCTTCTGATCAGGATCATATACTGTTCTCTGATTGTTAGCATCCTCTTTTCCTACCTCATTTCTCTGTGAGATAAATGAGAATATTAGATTTTAAGAAAAACTTCCAATTTTAAGTTACAATATTAATATTTTGATTTGATCATAAGTGTATAAGGGAATAACAGGTATAATAAATTTGAACATTTTTATTTCATTGTAATAATTTCAGCCAATTTCTTACAATTATTTTCAATTTATGCATGCAGAAATTCAGTGCTTTATTCTAGCAAGTGGAATTCAATCAAATTAATGTATAACATAACAAATTGTGTGTTCCAATTAAACAGTAGAATTAATTTGCTTGGTGACTTAACCACTGCCTACGTATAGAGGTCCTCAAGCCAACAGCAAGCCTTGAAGAAGCTTTATGTGCCTGCATTACTAATATTAGTATTTCTGAGCAGGATTTGGATATCCTTTGTTGTCACAATGATAAATAACTAGTTAAAAATCATTCAAGGAATTCTATGAATCAAGTAAACGTGTCAGATGCTCAATTTTCCACTATCCAAAACTGAAAAAGCAGTTGTAGTTTTTGCAGAAGATCTCATTGTGAGACTGGTTTTTCATTTGATGTTGCTGCACTAGCCAATTAATTTTCCTTAGTGTGCTAATGACGGTTTACCTTTGTTAATTTAAGAACACTTGGTGTAATAATCACTGGAGGGAAAATGTGTGCAGTTGTTGGAGGAAGGTTGCAATTATTTTATGTTGAATTTATTAAAAAAAAACCAATTAGGAAAGAAAGAAAAAAGACTGAAAACCACTATATTATTCCAAAACATCCCAAAGTAAATACTGGATTACTCCTATTAGAAGTGCTGCTTAAGAAGTGATTCTGTGATAATTTGCCATTCTTTTCTGTTTGGTCTTCTACAGGATTTTTTCATAGGGATATGAAGCCTGAAAACCTTCTCTGTAGTGGACCAGAACTTGTGAAAATAGCAGATTTTGGGTTGGCTAGAGAACTAAGATCTCAGCCACCTTACACAGATTATGTTTCTACCAGGTGGTAAGTATATCAAGAATTTAATACATTAGCTTAACTAATAACCTTCCTGTGTTGGGGTCCCTCCCCTGCCATGGAGCCCTGGGAGAGGGGCCCTGAGGGCACAGACACGGGGTTTCCCTGCCCCTGCTCAGCCTCGTTCCCATTGGTTGGTTTGTGTTCCCTGCGCGGGCAGAAGGACCCTTGGTCCCGTGACTGGAACAGTTCCTGGGCAGAGCTCCGGCCATGCGGCTGGAGAAATAAACATCTCTGAAACATCTAGCAAGAATCTGTCTGTCCATATATATTTCCTTTCCACGGGACTCCTGGTTTGATATATGCGTGTTGCAGGATCCCCACTGCAACAAATGGTGGAGAATTGTGAGCAGAACGATCCCCGATCCCTAAGCGACTGATTTGTGTGAGTAAACCCTGGAAACTTTGGATTCCTCTTCTTGGTTTTGCTTTGCTATTCCGTATCTAAACTATGGAGGAACAGTGGGAAGACTCTTGGCTCTCCGAGCCGCATATGGACATTTATCTTAAACTTAAAACGATTCTTGAACAACGATTTGTAAATTTTAGCTTGACTCAAGCTCAAAAAGAACTGAAACACTTCCTGGCATGGTTGTTTAAGAACTTTTTCTATGTTTCTTGGGATTTAATTCTTACCAAGGGCTTTTGGAAAACCGTTTGGACACAGTTAATATTTGAGTCAAAATATATGCCGATGGAAGAATATTTTCGTGAATATTATTTAGTTACCGAGACTGTTGAGCAATGTCAGCTGTGTCTTGGCGAAGGGAAGCCTGGCGCAGGGACCGTGCGGCCCAGGCCACGTGCACCGAGCGCTCTGCGAGCAGCAGCGAGGCAGTTCCCGTGTGCGGGCGGAGCCACGCGAGCCGCAGTGTCGGTGGCGGAGCGAGGCGCGGCGGGACCCGGCGGTGCCCGCACGGCGCAGCACAGCGCGTGGTGGAGCGAGCCCCGGGAACGCCCGACCGAGAGGGGCGGCGCGCGGGCGGCGGCTGGCGGCGGTGGAACGGAGCCGCGCCCAGCCGAAACGCGCGCTGGAGCAGGGCGCGGGGGGGTCATCGCTCGGGGGCCCGGCCGAGACGTGGGTGCAGCACCCGGCATCGGCAGCGAAGCTGCGACCAGAGGAGGCGACGCACGGAGAACTGAGCGGCGCGGCCCGGCCCGGCCCGCGCAGCCCCGAACGCGACCCCGGGAAGAGCACGCAGGCACGAGCAGCCCCGACAATTCCAACACGGGAGCGACCGAAGGAGAGAGCAAAGACACAGCGAGACAGAAAACAGCAGCCACTCGGAAAAAGGAAAAGATCATAGTAACCAAGATCTTAGGGATAGTAAAATGGTATAATGTTAAGCAAAATTATGGTTTTATAACAGGGTGTGACAACCAGCAAGACATATTCGTGCATAGAACTGCTATTAAAAAGAATAACCCTGAAAAATACATCCCAAGCTTGGGAGATGGAGAGGTGGTGCAATTCAAAATTATACGAGGTAGAAAAGGGTTACAAGCATCGCAGGTCACTGGGCCTGATGGTGTTCCTGTAAAAGGCAGTATATATGCAAAAAATCGTAGTCATGTTAGACAATATCTCCATTGTAAGTCCCCCCTACAGTCTCCCTTTCCTAATCCCACCTTTCCCTTTTACCCTATGTCCTATTACCCCCAGTGTATTCCCAATCCGTTTTTTCATCCATGGTTTCCCTCACAAAACCATGCTTTTGCCAACTGTTTCCCCAAAAATCCCTTTCCAATGCCGAGTGGAGGATGAAAAGGGGGAGGGAAGAAGTTAAACCCTCTCCTGCCTCAGTTTCCCCACAAAGCATGCTCAGAGAGTTCTGTCTCCCTTCTGTCAGCCCTAAGATGTTCCACAGAATCTGTTTGGACATTTAAAGACTCAGGAGGGTGGCTTGTTTTGTTTTGAAACTGTTCTTGTTATGTTTATCCAGTTGTTTTCATTCTCCTTTTATTAAAATAAAACGGGTGGGGTGTTGGGGTCCCTCCCCTGCCATGGAGCCCTGGGAGAGGGGCCCTGAGGGCACAGACACGGGGTTTCCCTGCCCCTGCTCAGCCTCGTTCCCATTGGTTGGTTTGTGTTCCCTGCGCGGGCAGAAGGACCCTTGGTCCCGTGACTGGAACAGTTCCTGGGCAGAGCTCCGGCCATGCGGCTGGAGAAATAAACATCTCTGAAACATCTAGCAAGAATCTGTCTGTCCATATATATTTCCTTTCCACGGGACTCCTGGTTTGATATATGCGTGTTGCAGGATCCCCACTGCAACATTTCCTGTGACCATTTTCACTTATCTGTTATTTCCTTCCATCCTCACAGGTACCGTGCTCCTGAAGTTTTGCTGAGATCATCTGTCTACAGCTCACCTATTGATATATGGGCAGTTGGCAGCATAATGGCTGAGTTGTACACACTCAGACCTCTTTTCCCAGGCACAAGTGAAGTAGATGAAATCTTCAAAATTTGCCAAGTACTAGGGACTCCAAAGAAGGTCAGACTTAAAAAACCTCACACAATTGTATTACAAAGAAAATGAAATCAAATTATTACAAAATATTCAATGTTATCTTTCAGAACATAGGTATTAACTTATTGTTTCAATAGGTTTCCTGCAGACTTACCGTTTTCTCAACTGTATTTCTTTTCAGCTTCCATTAAGGCATGTAATGCTAGTCTTCTCTTGCATATTGGCATCTGTTGAATATCATACCGTTTTGTGTTGCCTTGCTCTCCTCTGATGAAAGCCAGATAAAATTGTTTAATTTAGTTTTTTAAAGCTATTCATAATGGAAGGCAAATCAGAAGTCTCCTAGGATTTAATTTGCCAGAGCCAGTTTGCTTTCCCTTCCCGGAAGTGTAATTCTTCTGTGTTGGCACCCAGAATTTGGAACTTGTAAAAGTTACCATAAATAAGACAAATTATGCTTTTCTTATTTTTAAAGCATAAAAGAAACATTTCATCTCAAACACAGATGTCTCATAAATATTATTAGCAATAAGAAGTAATGGAGCGAAAATGTGCAGTATTTTAGAGAGAAAACAATTATTTGCAGTTATTTTGTGGATGAGCTAAATACTGTTTAAAATTTCAAGGAAGGTTTGGGTGGTGCATATAAAAATGGATGCAATTATATTTACTTCAGTTTAAAAGTTGTTTTAGCAAGTGGAGGGAAGAACATGCAAGAAATGAATAAGGTTACCTTTGAAATTTTGAATGAACTGAAAAAAAAAGACCATATGCAGTTAAATATTTTTGGAGACTGAAGTAAGAAATGGCAGATGTTTGTCAGTATTTTATGGATGCAAATAGAGATTGGTGGAATAACTGACCAAACACAGTCCATGTAGATCTGAAAAACCTAAGGGTGGAGAGAGAAACATCAGTTTCATTAGTGTTCTTACTGATACAAAATTTAGTATAGTTCTTGTCCAGTAAAGGAGCTGTTACCAATAGAGAAGTAAGGAACAGAAAACTTAAAACAGAAATAGATTAAGCTTAGCTAGGAACACACAGAGCTCGAAGTGGTGGGAAAATATCCAAGAGAACATACTGAGAAACAGGTGCAAACTCATGGCAGAGCAGAGAGGAAAAGGTCAGGTGGAGAGTTATAGATATGTTGTGGAAGTGAAAATTGAGTCTAGAGGACTTAGTGAAAATTGGTATGATGTGTAAAACAGTGCTTGCCATGACACAGTTGTGCCCCAGGAATAATGTGCAAGAGGAGCAGTATTTTAAGACTTGAGTTTTCAGATGCAGATGTGAGCTTTTTTAAGCAGATTGCTTAGGTTTGTGCCTAAGGAATAATGTGCAAGAGGAGCAGTATTTTAAGACTTGAGTTTTCAGATGCAGATGTGAGCTTTTTTAAGCAGATTGCACGTCTAGGACAGTAAGAGGAACATTTTGATGTATATGAAGAATATCTGAAAGACAGCACCGTGCTGGCTTCTGGAACATTTTCACTATACAGCATAAACAAGCTCTGAAGAGCAGGCAGATCAGAGAGAGGTTTTCACTGTGTGCAGTAGCAGAGCAGCACTGAGCTGACTGCTGTGTTTTTTCCTCTAACCTTACAAGGAACTAACAGAAGCAAATCCTGACTGTTTAGAGTCTGTCATTCCCTGACTAGAAAGCTTATTGCTTGGGAAAGCAGGGAGCATTACCAGCTGAGTATTCCAGAGAAAACTGTAACCTCCACTAAAGAACTTAAGAGTTAAGGGCATTGTAAGTCAGCCCTCTAGGATCAGGAAACTGTAATTAATTACTTTGTACCCATCATCTGATGGACAGACTTGGGAATTTTCTCTCCTTGCAACAATGCTAAGGTATTCTTCAGGGAGATTGCTGTGTAAGAGGAGTACTTAAATACGATTATAGGAATTATCACAACAAATAAATCATTTGTTACAAGTACTTACATTCTGAAAAATGTAAGCAGTTATTTTAATAGTCTGACTTTGCAGATAGATTTAAAAATACTATTTTTTCAGTCATGCATTTTCATTTATTCTGTTATCCTGCAATAATGAATTACAGGAATTATGCCCAGAAGCTATCTTCATTCCAGTTTACCTTCCTGTGCTTAAGTCCATAACAACACACCAATGACTTTTGTGAATCTGGGTGTTTTAAATAGTGGCAGGCAACTATTTTGTTTTATTTTATAAATTAAGTTTCTTTCTTTATTTTAATAAATAAATTAAATTGCACTATTCAGTTATTGGCAGTGGTGGTGCACTTGGAGTATGTGAATTTAATGAAAAAATTGATGACAATTTCAATAGGAGAGATTAATGAAATGCATTTTCTTTAGATGAGGGTTGGCAATGACACTTTAAGTTATTCCAAATTAATTTTCTTTTGATAAATATAAATGTATTTTTCATTTTTGCTCTTGTATTGTTTTTACTTTATCCCTGTGCTTCACCAGTTCAACACGCAGTCCTTGGTACTTTGTTGTAAACTGTTCCTTTATCACTATTTCTAGCAGACAGAATGCCACCAAACTCAATAAAGAAGGACAGTGCAGTGAAGGAGGGAAGTCTTTCTCCATTAATTTAAATGAACAAACTATTCTCTGAGGTGGAATAGGAAGTTGCTTGAAATCTTGAGACTTTTTTTAACCAGATGTGATTTACAATTGTATTTGAGGTTTTATTGTTACCATGGACTGTGCTAACATAGCTAAAACTGTTCTGCATAAAAATATGAGTAATAGCTATCGTGGTACCTTAAGACCAAATTGTATCAAATCAGTCCAGTTTGTCCTGTAGCAGTGTAATAAGCTTGGTGGATAGAGGAAGAGCACTGATATCATACCTTGTCTTCAGTAAGGTTTCTGATGCTGTCCCTCATCAGCATAGTTATATACAAACTGCATGATAAGAGCATACCAGTTTGGAAAGACTTACACAGAGAGTAAGCTTCACTGGCTGTTATTCAAAAGATGAATTGAATAGAACTTGAGTGGTTCTGCATCTGATGAAGTTTTTAAAGTTGTATTGAAGGCCATCTGGTGGAGTAGATTTTGCTACTTAAGCTAGTAGATGGCAGGCTGAGAAGGATTATGTTAGAAAACAAGATTAGAATTTAGAGGGGGGTTTTTTTATGTATAGAAGTAGAGATGCAGCTTTAAAGAAATGTTTTCAGTAGTGATCAGAGTGCTGTACTTAGGCAGGAATAATCAGCTACATAAATAGCTGTGGGTAACCATCCAGCTAACACATCTGTAGGAAAGGCCTTAGGAGCTATTTAGTTTGTTGTATGTCTAAAGACAAATACCATACCAGTGTGTGGAGAAAGGAGTATTGCTCATTAACATATGAACTAATCTTTCTGTTTCACTTGCTATATTATATCCAGTTTAGAGTTTTCCTTTTTAAGAGAGAAAAATCAGAGTCTAGGGAAGAAATAAAACTTTAAAAGCCTAGACCCTAGGAACTGTTTGGGTTTCTTTAGCCTGTGCAAAAAAAGACTGGAAGAAAGGAAAACAAATACACCTTCCGATGTATAAAAAGGCCACTCTAGAGGGAAGAATCAAATACTCCTTCTTGGTGTCTATGGATGATAGGACACTCAACAGTGGTCTTTTATTTTCATATGAGAAACCTCCATTTTTCTAATCTTGAGGAGATTACTCTCTGGAATAGTCTGTATACAGTGGTTGTGGATTGCCAGAAACTGGAAGCTTTTTGAGACTAACACCTGTTGGGAAGGGACAATGGCATGGACTAAATGATCTCTTGAGGTCTTTGATAGTTCTTTAGTTCTATATTCCAAGAATGCAGTTATCAAGCAACAAAGGACTTCAGGGTTTACTTTTGGAAAGTTAAACACTTTAAAAAAAGTTCTTATCTGGCGGTCATGGTTTTTTAATGTTGCAATACTGTCTAGATGTAACTTAAACATTGACTGTCCTAATGGTGGGATCAGTGCTATATTGTATAGGCTGCATCATGGTTATACAACCATGGCATGGTGGATGGAAGGGCCTCACCTCTGCTATTTCCATAAAGAGGGTGTGTTGAAGTTAGCTGTTGGGCTCATTTCTGTGGCAGATGGGATGTTCAGTACCATTCCTGGTACTGCTGCACTCTTGTCTCCTTCAAATAGATGTGTCCAAGTGTGTTATTCATGGTGATGATTCCACCTTTAGCTACAGGAGACCTCAGGAGGACTGCCATTGGAGACTGATGCTGCATTCACTGGTGTTGTAATAATTGTCATAGAAAACAGGAATGCTTGTTTTCAACTATATAGGAAGGAGCTGTGCACACCAAGCACAACTCCAACTGCATTAAATTTTACCTAAGTACCTCTTCGTTCTTTTTTGGTGCTGATTTTTCTTTCCTTTGAAACAGAGTGACTGGACAGAAGGATACCACCTTGCTTCTGCCATGAATTTCCGTTTCCCACAATGTGTCCCTATAAGCCTAAAAACTCTCATCCCAAATGCAAGCAATGAAGCAATACATCTTATGAGTGACATGCTGAACTGGAATCCAAAGAAGAGACCTACAGCAAGTCAGGTCTGAGTACATGAATGATTAAGTATAAGACTGAATTTTATTGCATTGTTAAAAAATTGTAGATACAGAAACCAATTGATTACCATAATAGTGATGGCCACAAATGTCTCCTCATTTTGAACACTTTGGTGGGAATGAGACTAAGTGGTGAGAAGAGAAAGTTCTAAACCTGGCTCAGCAGACATCAGAAACTCTTCAGTTATTTCTGCAATGCTGTCTTCTATATTGGCATATCTTAAAACTCTCTCTGTACAGGACAGAGAAATAGCTGAGGTGCAAGTGTTTCAATTGTATCTATCAGACACTTCTGCCACTTCTGTTTTCCTCCCCATCTGTACAAAGGGAGGTACTGAAAACTTCGAAAGCCTTGCTTTTTGTAAAGCCACAGATAGAATGCAGTATGGAAGAGCTAAGGACTATTTTTACTTGGAATGTGAATTGTACGAAGTTACATGGAAAGAACTCTATGAAGAACATACCAATAGGCCACAAAGGTCACAATTTTTCTCTGAGTTAATTTTCAAAAAACATATTTCAAGGACTGAAGATGGTTACATTCTGTGCGGGTTTTTTTTATTATTCATACCTAATGTAATCCTATTTAGAAGGTATAAAAGAGGATACAATTGGGAAAGAAAGGACATATTGCAAGTTATTCTAGGTGGATGTAATGGAAGTGATTCAGAAACATTCAGCAGATGGTACCAAACAGAGCAACCATTTCTCTCCTCTTTATAAAGCATGTCTATTGTACAGTGATGGACATCTGTCTGTAGTCCAGTACTATGTACCTCTACACAAAATACTGTATGGTGCTTTACAAAACAAATAACTAGCTTTTAACCAAGTGAGTAATTGAGGAAACAGCTGCAGCAGTTGTGTAATCCACAGTCAGATGGAAGAGTTTAATGCATATACATGGCAATGTGTTCAAAGGCAGCGATTGTTGAGTGCAGCTGAGGCAAAACATGTCTTTGAGAACTAACAAAGAGTGGGATCCTACCCAGAAGGATTAGCAGAGTGTGTTGTTTTGATATAGGAGGAGATGAGTTACTAAGGTGTGTCCATGCTCTACATCTAGCAGAGGATATGGAAAGGTCAGAGGAAAAGGATCAAATAAACATCTGCCTTAAGACAGACACTGTATTTTCTTAATAAACACTATGAAGGCACAGCAAGCACAATGTATTTTAAAGAAAAGCAAAAGCTGGTGATAAGAAAAATGGGGGAGAAACCTTGCTCATTAACATCCTCTAATTGTAGAACCCAGACATGGCAATCATCTCACTTCTGGTGTTTTTGATGTTGTTGGTTTTGTTCTGGTTTTAATTAAAAACCTCAGCCTACTCATTGAGTTGCCAAAGCACGGTCAGCAGGGGAAACATATAATAAGGCATGTGGTCAAGATAGTGGGGACTACTTCTTTTAAAATTGAAATTTTTTACTGCATAAATATAGAATGGTGTTGGATGTATAATGCACCTCAAAACACAGACTCCACCTAGCAATAAAGAAGGGAACAAAAGGGTATGACTGCTGTCATATGTATAAATGGATCAATATTACTAAGTTCTGTGATGGGAAGAGTTTGAAATACAGAACTGCTAGTTCTCAATATAGACTTTATGTATGATCTCGTTCTGCATCCATCTTTCATTTGTGCTGAAAAGCTTGCTCAAATGTTTCAGAAACCTACTTTGATCCTTGATGAGGTTACCGAAGTCAAATTTTTGAAGTAAAGTTAGTGTGTTATATCTTCTTCTGCAGGCTTTGAAGTACCCTTACTTTCAAGTTGGCCAAATTTTAGGACCTCCTCCACAGTATCTGGAGAAACAGACTCCTGTTAAACCGGTTCAGCCAACAGAGCCAAAGCCATCTTTACCTAAACTGGAAGCTAAGCCAGAACCTCTGTCTTCACCTGATTTATCTGACAAAACACAGCCACAGCCTCTGCCAAAGGTTAACCACCAGCCCCTCCAGCAAATTCAGTTGCCTCAGAACACAGCTAACCAGCAAGTACCAAAGCAGCAGCAGCCACAGGCACAACCACTTTTTCCAATTATCAATAAAAACTCATCGCCTGTAAGTTGTCTTCAATAACTACATAGATGGTTTTATTACAAGTTCTTTGTTTATTCAGCCAGGTGATGCCTTGAAAATTGTTATGTTTTATTAGAGGAGATACAGATAGATAACTAGAGACTAATTGAGGATATAACTGCCTGCTTATTAAAATTTTATAGCAAGTTAGAAGAATAGATTGCTTGTAATAACATTCATTTATAATAGCCCTCACTGACATGCTTATGCAGTAATGGAGTTGAAACAGCTGTCACTTACTGACCTTTGAGAAACAATTCACAACAATACTGTCAGTACACAACAGAGAAGTGGAAAGGGAGAACTTCACTTGCCTCATGCAGGAGAATATCCAAAAATATCCCGTTTCTAACCTTGTAAGAATTTAGCAATTAAGATTTTTAGGAAGATGACTAGTAAACTTTGGTTTGTAACTTCTGTTTTGCTTTTGACTTGTACTCACTGAACTGCAGTACAAAGTATGTTAAAAATAATAGGTATTCAGAGAATACTGGAAAACAAATGATAGTCAGATGGAAGGACAGTTTTGAAATTTAGTAATTTCATTGGAACAGAATGTTAAAGAAAAGGCCTGACCGGTTTCTTTCATTTGCTGTATTTACTTTGGGGGCACAGCAGTGTTCTGCACCACTCTGCTCTATTTCTTGACAGTTCATCTACCACTGTTTAGAGCATGAGTTCAGCAAGATGCCAGTAATAGGGGTTGAGCACTGAACTAGGTTTGCAAACAGAATGTTAACCTCACTGCTTCGGGTAGACTTGAGCAATTTAAGGATAACAGTCCAAAAGAACTACACTCCAAATACATGCTGGCATTATTATTATGTTTTGTGCTTAAAGTCATAATGAGACTATGACCAAAACAGATAGATACAACACACTGGGAAAAATTCTCTCAAAATCTGTAAGCAGTAGTCAGGAGTTATACTAGATACAAAGTATAAAATTTTAGAATTGAAGTGCTTCTTTTTATTATTATTATTTTAACTTTTTTTTTTTTTTAATTTAAAATAGAAACAAGCAGCTAGTGGCCCTCTGAATGGTGTACTAGGTCCTAAAACCTGCAGAAGACGGTGGGGTCAGACTTTGGTAAAGGCTATGGATAGCTGGGATGACTTGGATGACCCTGAATTTGGAATGTCATGTTCAAAGAAGCCTAGCATTGCACTGTCAAAAGAAAAGAAAAACAAGGAATTTCTTTTTAGGTAGGTCCTACAATTATAAAATCACAGCTTCTTTTAGTAAACAGTATCCATAAGTAGATTTATAGGTTGATTAAGACAAGTCTATAAAAATTCAAGTCACCAAAATTCTGCAAGAATGCCAAGAGTTGTATGAGCAGATCAGCTTTGGGTGTGTTGCTATAGTGGCGGTAATCTCCATACAGAATCAAGTTTATTTTCAGGTACTATATGGTTCAGGTGTTTGTTGTGTATTTAAGAACCTGTTTCACTAAAATTTGGCATACTGACATCATTTCCTTTGTGGGTTAAGTGGTACTGTGTTCTGCCATTTTGCCACATTTACTTTAATTCCATAGTGTTGGATACATTTCTTTCTTCAAATCCCAGGTCAGGCTCTCGTGAGGTGTTATGTTTGACTGTTACTTTGGGGAAACAGACTCTACTGATAGAAGTAGGATAAGTGAAGAGCACTGTATTCTTCAGGCTAAGGTCAGCTTGTGATATTCTGGGCTGGACTTGTTGGTCACATGGTTTGAAAATTTTGATTTTTCAGTGTGCCAGAACCAAAAGCTTCATGCTGTATCCAGCCAGGAGGGGAAAACAAAACAGTTCTGATGAGAAATGATTCCGAAAGATCAAATACATCAGCAAAAGATTACTATATAAACCAATCAAGATATCTGCCTGGTAAGGTTAAAAGTCAATACATGTAGAAAATACAAGCTGTGCACAATCCACATACAGTACATTTGAGCTTTAGATTTCTCACTGGATAATTTTATTGTTCATAACATGGCTAAATTTTCAAATTTTGGACTAAATGCCTTTCCCAGAACAAACCTCATCACAATTGATGCAGCAGTTCCTGGCTATGTAAACGTGGCAGGACCCCAACCAACATTGCTTGTACACCATAAAAGTTCACAGGCCCTCTTATGACCAGTAACATAAAAAATCCTCAGTAATATAAAGCCAACATCTCTTGGGTTACTAGGAATATATCCTGATTAACCCATAAGGAGGTGTATGTGAGGACTAAAGAAATTACATATATTTTTTTCATCAGGAACCGTAGTGGTAGGATTAAGAGTAATGGATTCAAATTGCAAGAGGAGAAATTTAGAAAATATATACAGAAGAAATCCTTTACTATGAGAGTGGTGAGGCACTGGACAGGTTGTCCAGAGAAACTGTGGATGCCCCATCCCTGGCAGTGTTCAAGGCCAGGTTGGGTGGGGCCTTGAGCAACCCAGTCTAGTGGAAGGTGTCCCTGCCCATGGCAGGGGAGTTGGAATTAGATGATCTTTAAGGTCTCTTTCAACCCAAACCATTCTGTGATTCTATGATTTTATATCATGCATATTTACCAATTTTGCAGTGTCAGCATGTTTGGGGTTTCCTGAACGTAAGTTCTGATAAACACAGTCCCCTTCCTTGTACAAAGTGTTTAGAAATATCCAGCCACTGGCATTGGTAGGAATTCCCACACTCACTTCCTTTCCTAAGGTAGTCATCTTTCTTTAGAAATAGATATCTTAGTCCAAATCTGGGTGATTTTATCAGGAAAATAACATGATATTATGTAATTACTGGGATTTAGAATGGAAAGAAGGAGAAAGCAAAAATAATGTTTCCTTTAGTTAGTATTCTGAATATATTCTATAATCGAATTATTTTCTTGGTGTCTCATTTAGTATCTTCTATTTGTTACCATGGTGGTTTGTACAATTACAGTAATCATATCGTGACTTCTGTAATCCACATGTGAGAATTTAGGTGGCTCACAAAGGAATTCCCCATTGTCGGGGAAGTTGTTTTGTTACAACATATGATTAATTTGTCAGGAATTCATTAGGGTAGTGGTGACTTCTGAATATGAAATCACTTCTTGAATGTTAAATAGGATGCCCAGAGACTCTACAGTTCAAGTCCAAAAGAAAAGAAAATTACAAAGGGCGAGGAACTTCCCTATCTAAAGGTAACACAAATGGAAGGGTCGTGTATTTCTTACCTTTTTTTAAGCACAATTCGAATGTCTCTGTGGTTTTCAATGAGAAAGGCGTAGATGTAAAAAATAATTAATTTCGACATGTAAGGGAATAATAGGTCCAAAGAACATAGTTGTTATTTATCCCTATTACTTTAGTTCTGCACCCAGTAGATCTGGGAGGTGCTTTCATGTGTTGTAATCCCATTAACTCTTGTAATGCTTGTAACATGCTGAAGTAACAAGAACATCTTTGTCCTACTTTTTAACTTAACCCTTGAAGAAATAGTTTATTTTCAGCCTTGGGAACCCCAGGTTTTGATAGGTATTTTTAATTTGTGTGTTCCTTTTTTTACAGACAAAAATATCAATTATGAGATTATAGTTTTATAGAAACCAAGTAACTCTACTGAAACATCTTTTTAAATTCCTTTTCAAAGCATGAAGAGAATTGTTCTTAAATCAGTGTCACTGGTTTTCATGGTTCAGCTTAAAAATCTAATCAATGGACATGGTTAATTTACAGTTATGGTGTTTTACATCGTAAGACAAAAAATTCAGTGTTGGTTTTCTGTTCTAGAAATGTCATTTATTGGTTGAATTATGTTTGAAATTTGGTATTTATAACATTTTCCTTTATTTGTTTTCTAAGGTGTAAACCCGAAGACTGTCTCTTTAGCAGCAGTCAATAAAGAAGGATCACACAGAACCTGGAACAACCAGTTGTTTTCTAAATCACTGGCAAATGCTGGGGGAGGATTGACTTACAGCAGAAATACTACAGGTAAAAGTGTAATTGTAAATGGTCACATTATATCTTCTTGTACTTTATTTAATTACTTTAGTTAAGGCCATCTGGTTTAACTTAAGCAGTTTAGCTTAGATTCCAGGCTCTCTTTTTTTCTTGTTTTAGTGAAAGACTCTTAAAATAACAACTTTTTCATATGTGAAATTACGTATTTTGCTTTCAAAACATTAGGAAGGTGCAGACCAACCCCTACCTATAAAGTTCTGTCAAGATAAATTTTGTATATGATCCACTGAGACCATTATTTTACTATATTTAAGCAAGTAGTTTCACCTCATTACTACCTGCTCCCTGTGCCATGGAACACTATCAAACAGCAGTGTCACCCATGAAAACAAAGTGGTGGGTGATGTACTCATGTAATAGAAGTGCTGCCTAATATTTTAGACATGTCTTTTATCAATTTTGGCCTTGTCCTAAAGCCTTTGCTGCAAGAAAAGTCCCCTTATTTCCAGGAAAGAACTTTCAGTGAGACTATATTTTGTGAAGAACACTATTATCAGCATCTTACAGAGTGAGTGCCAACACTAGTTAAACAGTTCATCTAAGATTTCACTGAGGAAAGCATCAGACTCCGGACTGAAATCTGTCTTTTCACCACCAAGCCCTGTACTTCAGGTACACTGTCCCTGTTACAGGAGGTTACCTTGTTAACAACTCTGCAGGCCATTGTCCAGCTAGCACGAGTCACTCTCCAACACTTACTTGCCAATTAACCTCCCAGCTTTACATGCTTGTACAGCAAGAACTTCAGAAGGTTTGCTTACATGCAGATGCTGCACCCCTTTTTAACAGAACTTTAGTAGCCATTCTGCAGTGTCAACAAACCTGATTTTCCCCTCTGAAGGTCAGGTGAGCTGAAGTTGTTCATCTGAATTAACGTGCAAGATTTTAGAAAGTGGAAAAATAACAGCACCTACCAGAATTTTTTGTGGAATAGAAGAGGTTTTTTAAAGCTGTCATCATGTGTATCATTTTGGTTTTCTGAAATAGAGCATCCATCTGCCTCAGAAGTAATTTATTGATAAATAAGCTTGCAAGGGAATCAGGCACAGAAAGGCAAACATCTGCTTCCAAATGTTTTCACTGATAGTCTAGACATCTACTTACTGAACTGCACTAAAGATAAAATTAAGATGAATACTAATGGTAGAAATCCTGCATTTGTCTTACTACCAAGAATTTAAAGAAACAAAGCACTAAAACTGATTAATTTTTATATTTGAAAATACTTGGTATTATTTCTATCAGTATCTTAAATTGCATGTGATGTTTTATATACTGGGGAGACAGCAACATTGAAGACAGACACACATGAAACCAGGATAGATGGATCATGGAAATACAATACATGTAAATTATAACTTTTCTCTTTACATATTGAAAATCTGAAAGTTGACACTGCTGTGTTTAAATAACTATGTATAGTTTATTTAAGTGGGTTTGGTTTTTTTCCATCAGCCACAATATTGCTCTCAGGCAAAATAAGATAAGAGCAAATAGCTACAAGTGCTTTATTTATGAAGGATTGTAAGTTTATGATCAGTCAACTTTGCAGATATGACCAAGTCCTTGAAATTGTAAATGGAGTGTGATTGCATTGTTGGTAAGTCATATTGGTAGTCCATAATTAGAATGGACTTTGTAGAGTAACTTGTTGGAGTAACATTTCCTGCTTAAGAAAACAAGAATAAGACATTGTAGTTACTAATGTGTCAGATATTCATTCTTGCTTGCTTTTTTTCCCTCCTCATTTCTTTTGCATCACCTAGATTGGTTCTTCATACCCTTTTTCTAAAGGTCTGTCCTTCCATCTTTTTCTTCCTTTAATTTTCCTTGTCTACAGATGAGAACTTAATTATACCTATTGAAAAGCTATCATGCAAAGAAAGGTTGAACGAAAAATTAGAGGATCCAAAAGGTAATTTATAGCAATTACAGCCTGGTTCTTTGTACATTTCCTACTTAAGTTTTACAGTTTCTTGTAAAAAAATTACACTTATAATGCAAGTTCCTGATGATCGTATATTTCCATTTTCAGTTGCAATCTTTTTTGTCAAACCTTGCTCTCTTCATTATGGCTTCTTCGGGATTCTTGGAACTTACTGTGCTTTAAAAGGCAGATAATACTTTAGTAGCCTAATTATAATCCACAGCAGGTCACTGGATAATGGTGAAGAAGTGATCCTAATGCAGCACGTGCATCTCCCCTCAGGGATGAATTGTTCACGACAGTACTCAGGACTTGCACCATTTCCTACATTTGGATTCCCTACTTGTTACACTGATCTTAGAGTGCTGTGGTTGCACAGGTTTTGGTGGAGTTACCTTACAGTAAAAGGGAGGAACCTCAGGATTCCAGGCAGTCTAGTTTGTGCCTTATAGTTCCACTGCTCTGAGCTCTGACATTATCACACAGGTCTGGGAATGTTGGTGTGAAGAGAAATATCATGGTATTGCACAAAGATTTAGGAGACAGAAAAACTGGGAAAGCAGATACTCTGTTTTTCTGCAACTACCACTTGAAGGTGTGATGAATATGCTCACACTTGATAAAGGTCAAAATAAACTACTGTGTATAACCTTCTACTTCACAAATTTAATACTACTGAGCACAGAACCATACCACTACAGAAAAGCATTTCTCTCTGGACATTGTGCCAGCATAGTCGTAACACTGTCCCAAATGATGACAGACTTTAAGAAGGTAAGAAATTTTCTTGGACTAGGGAGTGTAAGTATTGTAACACATCACTCTTCCACTGGACCCTAATTTCAGTACTAATTTTTTGTGTACATGCACAATGTACTTCCAAATTAGGATGGTTATGTCAACCTTCTCAGGCTCGTGCTGCTTTAAAGAAAGATCTGGACCAAAACTAGGCACAAACAGAATTATAACCAGGGTTAAAGAGAGAGGATAATTGGGTCTGACTTTTGTAACAGGCCTTCAACTGTGGGAACTGTCAAAGTCAACTTCAAGTGGTGCACCACTTTCCACAAGAGAAGTTGGGTTCCATTCTTTTAGATAGATTTAGGCCAAACATGTTGAGCATAAGAGTAGTACTGAGCACTAGTTAAACTAGCTTCCAGTAAAGCAAGTAGATGTAAACAAAAGGTAAGATCCTACATTTCTCTGCAACTCAGTGTAAACCTTTCTATGTGGTCTTAAGTTTAAAGGAAGTACTAATAAAATATTCACCCTGCTCTTTGTCTTTATTCCTGATGAATTTTTGTCTCCTAAGTGCTGGAAAGGGTCCAACTAATATACAAAGCAAAGAATGAATTCAATGAAAGAATGTTTTTAAAGAGACGAGCACTAGGGAGTTTTTAAAGAACGCTCATACTTGGTACTCTTGTATTTGTGGTACGGCAAATATAATTTGAAGTGACTGTAAAAAGTAGGCAAAGTTTATCTGAATGCAGCTGAAAATTCTAAAATTCTGTAATGTCAACAGGAAATCCTGGCTTTGTAAGTAGTGGTGCTTACAACCCATTGGGACTGTACACCTCTTCCTTCCATAAAAAAGAAGTTGGATCAGCTGGACAAAGGATACAGCTAGCACCTCTTGGTGCACCTGTATCAGGTAAGAAATATTCTTTTACTACTCATATCCAAGACAAAGAGAAATATTCATTTTCCATGCTTCCTAAGAGGAGATGTATTAGCCCTTGGTAAGGTTTTCCTCAAGTTTTGTAAATAAAATTTTAGGGCATAAATTCTTAATATAAGCGAGCTGCATGTAGGTGTCTAGAGGCTGTCCTGATAGTTAGAGAAACTACTGCTACTAACATTTGTTAGATAAACGAGAAAATAATTACAAAAGGTGTAAAGACGATTTGGACCATTCGTTGAACTACAGTTCATTAGTGGTGATGGGCTAAGCAGAACTGTAAAATCATGTAACTCCACAACTGTGTAGTAAATGGTCGTGTAGTTGGGACTCCATTCATCTGATTCACTGCTGAAACACAGCTGCAAGAGTTGGTTTGTCACAATGCATGGATCAAGAAGTTCATAGGAGGACAAAATCTGCAACTCTCTTTAGACTGCTGTGAATAGTGCAAAAAAAAAAAAGGAATCACATGTGGCGTTCCAAAGGGAAATAAATTTACTGTTAATCTGTAATTACAAATTGAATATATGTAGTAGAAGTCAGAAGGCTGGCAGATGGAGGTCAATTAAGAGACTCTTCCATGTTCTGGAGAAGAACAAGAATCTTATTGCTCAAACCACTCATATTTAGCTTAAAGTCTTCAGACTTGTATGGGAAGAGAGATAAGGACAAAGCAAATGGCAGGTTTTATCTCCTAGATGTCAGTATTTGAACATTAACATTTTTGGTGACCCTTTGCTTTATATTATCGAAAATGTAATAAGTTATGCTCTCAATTGTTTTTGCTCTCTTTATTTTTTCTGTTAAGTTTTTTAATGCCATAATTTAAATAATTTAATGTAGTATAAAGATCAATTTTTCTGAGGAAAATGCCAGGAAAAGTGACATTTATTGCCAAGATAGTGTAGGCTAGAATCATACTTGCTGATGAAAGATAGGGAATGCCAGCGTAAAATAAAGAGGTGGAGACCTGACCCCAAATTTCAGCTCATTGGTGTTCCCCCTTTTTAAATGTCTTGATCCTCACCTGTTCCTTAACAGGTTCAATCCACTGTTGAAAAACAGTACCAAAAAATAGGTGGTTTTCTCTAAGGATCAGAATGATACCTAGGCACCAAAAAAAACATTCAATTTAAATGTTAAATTTTGTTTTAAAGAGTATCAGTACATAAGACTAAACTACAAAAGTAGGAATAGAAGGGACAGGATCTGCCTTAGGAATGCTAAGGAAACAAGGAGTATAGGAGGAGTCTGGATAAAAGAGGTCCCAGCTGGCTGATTTTAAAGGCTTGGGAAAATGGCTGAATTGGTCATGAACATGATGAAATGTCAGCCCTCGCAGCAGAGCAATTACTTTAACCACATGAAACTTGAGGAAGTAGCAACTACGTGAAATGTCAAAAGGGGAAATCTGAATAGGAAGACCAGGAATACAGTAGTGCACTACTGCTAGTGCCTGAGATCAGGTGGGTGCCAACATTAAGAGAGAAAGAAAGCCTTCAGACTTGGAATAATTCCTATTAAATCAATGGAGAAATGGGAAATGGAGCAAAGACGACTTGCCACCAAGTACACCAGGAGTTCTGAGCTAAGCAAGAAGGGAATAAAAGGCATAAAATCTCAAAAGGAACAAGAGGGTCCCCAGAAGCTGTCCTTCAGGCTAAGCTGTCTGAATCTTAATAAATTTATCAATGTTATAATGACATGCTTTTAAAAATATTTAAGATAGAGGAAAGAACACTTTCATTCTGTAGCAGTGTTGTAATAAGAGATACAGAGTTGTTGGCATTTGCATCAGCTTTTCCACTGAATTTCATTCTCAGTGTTTTCTTGAGGGATTGCTGCAAAACAACTATTCAGTAGGTGAGAATAATACACACAAACTATAGGAAAACATGATCTTATCTCAAAACAAGCATAGACAGCATGCTCTCAGGCACATGGTGTGATCCTTGGGGTTGTCCTGTGTGCAGCCAGGAACTGGACTCTTTGATCCTTGTGGGTCCCTTCCAACTCAGGATGTTTTATGACATACAGGAGACCAAAGCATCCTCAAGGATCCTACATTAGCATCCTTGAGGACCATAAGGCATCTGTGAGCTCTCATTCTTTTCTCTGTAGAGGAGTAAAATACCTTTTCGTCATAACTAATTCTGAATTCTTATTCCTTTCAGATTATTCCTGGAAAACCAAAGCTGCTCGTCCTCCACTACCAGGTCCTACTTTCAATTCAGCAGCAAAAAACATGAGTATCTTAACTCAGCCCCCAACAATTCAGCGAGTACATGGGGGAACAGACTGGGTGGCCAAATATGGAGGGAACAGATAAAAAATGCCATCCTATGTGGATATTACGTGCTCTGTGTTCAGTTCTCCCGCACTTGGAAACCTGAAAAGCCTATTTTCTCCAGCTTTTCCTAAGACTATGCAATATAGTTCTATTACCTGTATAGTACATGTAATACCATGTAAAATACTGGCTGTAAAGTAGGATGCAGGGAAGTATTGTACAACACATATTGCCAAAACTGAGAAGTAGATTTCACCTGACATTTTTCTATATATAGATCTTCTGTTCTCGTACTCTTTAGAACAACTCTTAGGGTTGTTCATCCAGTGCAACATCTGCTGCTGGTATGTGCTTGAAGCACACGAGCAGCACAAAGAAGGGCTGAAGCAGAGCAGCACCAGGCTTCCAGGTGTTAGGCTGGTTCCTTAGATGGAAGATGAGAGTGAAAGCACGGATCTGGCTTTGTGAAGAACATCAGTCTTCAAGAACATCCTCTGCAAGGATTTCAGAGTTCACTTGTAAAAGAGTAACTCAGGGTCTGTAAGGTGCAAATATTCATGTAGCAATGAGAACTGAAACCCTTGTAGCAGGACATAGGCAATCCACTGATAGATACTACACAAGGAAGGTCTAGAAATTTGGCTGATATAGGGCTGTTGAATGATATAGCAACACTGAAAAATAGCTAAACAAGTACTGAATACGACTTACCAAGCTGTGACGTGAGGCCTAACAATTAAATTTTGCTGTTTTAATTACCTTATTGCCATTTTTGGCCAAAGATCTGTAGAGATTTATCTCTGTGCTGTCAAGGGAGTGTCACAGTGATCTTTTAAGGAGCCTAAATCACTGCAGTCTGTCAGTCATTTTAAGGGTGAATTAGCCAAAAACGCCTAAATTATCACTAAACTCTTGTTCCTACCTGTCTTTATTGGGTGATAAACTAAACTACAAAGTTTGAATAAGCTACATGAGGAAGGATATTGGTCTGTTCTTCAAAGACATTGCTTTCTGGTTTAGATCTTAAAGGCCAACTTAGGTACCTGAAAACACACACAAAACTTTAATAATTCAGTAGGTCACTGTTTATGTGCTCATTCAGTACTTTCCCCAGCTTTTATGCTAACTTTTATAATAATATTGCCCAAAGGACTTTGCAATGTACAGTACATTGTTTATTAGGATGTTGAACTGGACTACTTCAATTAACAACTGCATTTAGAATAAATCCTTTAGACTTAATAGTGACATCAAACTTGCCATTTCAAAGTACAAACTGAGTATATTCTTCAAAGATGTAAAGTTGTTAATGATGACTTCAAGCATTGTAAAAAAAGAAATTTATTTGTATGGCTTTTAGAAATGGATATTAAAATTTAAATTCCTGTTGTTGACCCAATGTGTCATAATATATGGGTTATGTTAACTTCCTGGAAAACAATTTAATCTAAAACAGTTGTACCAAAAAGTCAAATATTTTTTAATGAAAATTGCACCTAAAGAAAACACCAGTTGTTTTTAATACTGTAGGATATATAATGTAATGCAGGGATCAGGCTGTCTGGTTAGTAATGCACTAGAAAGTTTAATTCAATTGCCATTGGTCTAGGATTAAGTATTTGTCATTCCCTTAGTTCTAAGAGATGTCCCCATGCTACTTAAATGCATCTTAATTTAACTGTAGAACATATCTGTAACTTGCTATGGCAATGAAGGACACCTTCAGACTATTTGTAACAGGCATAAATGCTATGATTTTGTAATTAAAAAACAAGATAAATTAATCACTCATCTCTAGTACAAGATGCCAATGGCAGTTAAAAATCACAGCCTGGTCAAGGAATTAACTAATAATATGTTCATAGCTCACGTGTCTGCGAGTCACCTTAGAGCAGAAAAGCAAACAGATACTATTTATGGCACTAAATGTGGTTAGAAGAAACGTGCTGTCCTTGTCGTGTGCTAATGAACCTTGAAAGGGCTTTCACACAACCCTATCAGTCTTTACTTGTCCACAAACAAAGCACAACAAGTGTTCAGTGATTCTTGTTGCAAACAGCAAGAAAAGGCTAACAGCCTTTGTACAGTCATTTAACTCTGATTCACTGGTACACATTGGACTGCTAGTACAGAAATGCTTAAAAAATTTAGTATATGCTGATACTTTTTACCCCTTTGAAACTTTATGTAAAGCTAAGATTTTTCTCTTGTCCCTTTGCCTGTGTTACTGCTGTATCTCTTGAGCATGAGAGTTCTACCACAAGTTCTAAATTACGTCTACCATCAGTCTCATTTCAAGCTATTGCTTTTCAAAGCTCGTGGAACAGCAGCCATCGTTCACACTTTGGTCTAAAAGTTTAAAAGCTTACCAGTCCAGTTTTCTGCTTTCTATTGTCTTTATTCTGTTAAAGACAACTGCAATTCAAATTCACAAGTTATCTGATTTGAGACCAGGATTATACAATTAGAGAACTGCTGGGTTGAGGCTGTTCTCAGCTTACTGTAGGAGATGCCATTTATGTTTGCATCCCACTTCTACAGAACAAAACTGCTTCAAGAGCAATATGAAGAGGCAAAAAAAACCCCATATAGCAGTTTAAATAAAAGTGTCTTAAATACTAATGTCTGGCTTACTAACTTTCTCACATTAGAACCAAGACATGGGGACACCTGCCCACCAATGCTGCGTACTGAGCTGGGATTAGGCACTTAAAAGGGTGACATGTAACAAACCATCTTCCGTCTTGCACACCCCTTATTTCTATGCAGGGTGGTAGGAGGGAAATGTAAATACAGGTGAACACCTGAAGCTGAACTCTGCAGGCTGATTAATAAGGGCTCTAAGAAGGTGCTCTGAGCAGTTTTTCCTCCAGGTCTGTCTGTGCTCAAGTCAGCTCTGACCCAAGTTGTCAGGCCTGGGACTGGGCTGCTGGGACCCTTGCTGGAGCTGCACGTGTTCCTGGCCACATCCCTGCAGATCTGGAACCCAGTCTGATTGACCTGGCATCCTGGCTTGACTTCAGCCCTGCCTCATCCCTGTGACTTGCCTGGCAAACCACTGCCCTGCTGGCAGAGCTTGGCTATGGCCACTGGCCCAGCTTTGTGCCTCCTGCTCAGGCAGCACAAAGTCACTTGTGCCTGTTTTGCTGTGACAAGGGAGGAGGGAAGGAAAACGACAGGATGTGACTCTCCTGCCAAGGTACTACCCTGATACTCAGAGAATTCTGAGCAACTCCAGACTCTCACCAATCTAATGGACCAGCCCTGTTGCTTCCATCTCTCTCAGTGCCAGGCACCAAAGAAAAAAGGCTGAAGAAATCGAAGCTTGGGATCTGTGCAAAAAGGGATGTAAGTTAAATGAGACCAGAAAAGGGATACATTACCATCCATGTGTATCTTCCAGGATATTTCTCTACGGAAGGTTTATATTTAGAATGATTTCAGGCATTAAGGGAATCAACTGAGGACAAAGACTGATCAAATAAGCCCTTTGGTCTTTAAATAAACTTTCATACAGCATTTTCTGAATCTAAAATAGATTATTCCCTCAGGAAAAAAAGAAAAAAAAAACTAACTAAAAATCTTTAATATAATACTTGTCTGAATACGTGGTCTGCATGCTTTTGCTCTCTCCACCTCCCTTCCAGTTCAGATTTTTATATTTACAAGCTACTAGATTCAGGGATAGAATAGATTATTTATACAATTCATGCTTGCCGCAGGAAAGGCACCAAACTGTATCAATCCAGGTGAACAATCAGAGACAAAAAAAGTTGTGTAGAACACAAAAGTTTTCAATAATAATTTTTTAGTTTATTTAAAGTAACATTTTAATAAAGCTGTGCCTACAATTCAGCATTACCTAATAAAGTGTATTTTTGATTTATGAGTAGTAACCTGTAAAATCACAGTGAGTGACATAGAGCTGAGTTCTGTTGCTGACAAGTGACCACAAGGCATGGGTATGCATTTATTGCACTACAGCAGAGCCTCGACTCGCTCCGTGGCTGTGTTTTGTGGGACCAGGCTCTAACACGCAGTGCTGGGAAAACAAACTCCCTGACTGACAAACACTGTGAACAGATAAACTGATATGGGAAGGGAGATGAAACAGAATGAGCATGTTTATTGTATTAATTACTAGTGACAAATCAGCTGCTCCTCTCCCCTGGTTTTAGAGGTATACATGATTTTAGAAGGATGAGTCAGGATGTGCGTTTAAGCTTCAATCCTACAACTGTCTGAATGCAAGGGCCAGGAGGTCTTTGCCTACACTAAGTTGCAGGACCAGAAGCTAAACTAATGCTATACTCATATTTTCTTGCTTGCTTTCAGTGCAGAAAATGTTAAGACAAATACCATTTTGGAAGACATGACAAGGGCTCTCTATGTGGGTCCTTCAAAAACACAACCCACGTGCATTAGGATATGAAAAATACAATGCACAGGTAGCAGTGCCTTTTCCACTTCTGTGCAGCACATTTAGGCAGTTGCATTTTTGGGCTTCTCAATCATGTATCTTCAAGTCACTTAATGTAGATTTATGGCTTAAGAGGTTTTTCCATCATCTGCAATCCAAGCCGTCCAACCATCAGTAAACTGTGGAACAGAATAGTTGCTATAAAAAGAGGGAGGTGGAGGCAAAAATCTCATAAAGAACAAGAAGGGAGAAAACATTGACATAATTTCATTTAGCTGAACACCACCAGAAGATTGCATTTTTCACAGAATTTACCATGTAACATTTTTAAAACAACATAATCCACAGACGAGTTAAATAAAATGTTCATTCAATAACACAGACAAGGACAAAGGACAGGTGGTTACCTGGCACCGGCAATTATCCCGGGCATTGCCTTTTTGGAGTTGTAGAATCTCATTCCCATAACAGTAGACAAGGTGCCAGATGCCACTGTTGAAAAGAAGCCCAGTCAGAACCAACCACCAGAAATGCCAGTGCAGCACTGCTACTAAACAGAGCTACACGTACACACAGGAATGCCTCCCTCTCTGATTTTCTTCAACATCAAAGCTGTCACTGCAAGCTTCTCAGCATCTTGGGTGAGCATGTTCCATTGCTCAGCAGAAGAGAGTAGATCTCACCAGAGTTGAGACCATTGTCTGATCACCCACAAACTCCAGTTCTCTGAACAGGTCACTAGCTCTCCCTCAACCCTTATTTGCGAGAGAATTATTATTCTCTCAAATACAGGCAGGCTCAAAACTGCCAGAAAGTTGGGATGGTGACAGCATTCACTGTCTGGGAGTTAAATATTATTTACACTTCCCATTTCTCTGCAACATTCTGAACTGGAAAGTGGCACTAAAAACTACAACTGGAAAGAAAACAACCCCACTTGAAAATACTATTAGAAAACAGAAAGCAATCCAAAGGATCAAACTGAAAGAGCAATTGACATCTTCGACATTACTCCAAATTATTTTATTTCTAAATGAGGAAAAGGAATCCCATCAACATCCACATGAAATTTACAGGGCCATTGTTTCTTTGAAGACGAAAGGCAGGTGAAAGTGCTGTATACCTTTCTCCAAAGCCTCGAGTTTGTTTGCATCAGACAGGGCCAAAGGTATTCTAGAGATACTCTGTCAAGGTTCTATTTAGACCCCTGAGGTACTGTGACCAGCTTAAAGCTCTGCAGGAGCCACAGCTGAACGTTGCAAGGAGGGCTGAGGAGGAATGCATGAATGAATCAAAGAGTTGTCACTGCTTTCAAGAGGTCCATTTGAAAGCACTCCATGCACCACATCAGAATATACAAAAGCTGCTCATCCTTCTTCCATGACACTGCCTAAAAACCCATGCCAGAGATACACAGCCACTCCCGTAGCATGCCAGAGTGGAAGGACAGTTCACAAATGGAAATTGTGCTTCACACTGAGCTGCATTTTACATTTCATTCCTTACTGATGATGCAGTTTGGTCCTCTACAGTGGCTTCTTAGAGCCTTTCAGCACCTTAGTCCTATTGGTTTCAAATAGTCTTAAAATCACTGTAAATCTATAGTATCATGACACTAGTAACACTATAGAGTAGTTACAGAACTAGCAGGATCCTCAAGAGGTCATCTAGGATACCTTAGTGCCCAAAGGCAAGATCAGTTCCTGATTGTAGTTTAACCACATACTACACCCCTGCAGCAATGGAAGTCCCTGAGGTTCACCTGATCTCATTCAGTGCTTCATACTTTCCACAGGGATTTCATCCTTCTCCTTCCCCTGAAGAGTTAACTGCAAGCTACACCCACAACTTCTTGTACATTCTACTGTAAGCATGCAGAATAGATCATTGCCTCTTCTCTTTTACATACTGTTTCTTCCAGAGTGTATGATGCACTAAACGTGTACTCCTCCTCTGAGATGCTTTGTGCAAACCGGGGTTCCATAGGGCCACATACCACCTGCCACAGTGCTGTCACTACTGCAAAAATAGTGCTTATTCCATCACCACAGGCTAAAATCGCTGCTTCGTAACCAAGAATTTTCCACATACGTTTCCTGCACCTAATGTGTTGGTTTCACACATTATCTAATCTGGCAGAGGAGACGGGTATTTCTCACCTGGATTCAAACAGACGGGTATTTCTCAACTCTGGATTCAAACAGGACAATCCAGGTTTTAGACCCAGGCGCCGTACTCTTACACAAATACCTCCTGGCTGTGGGCAGGAGGTCCTGCCACCACTTAGAACATTTGTATAGGTAAAAGGGCACAGGGCAGCTGAAACATGCTCGAATAAAAAGGTTACTGTTCCCACCGCTACCAGTAACACACAGTACGCGGCTGCCGAGCAAACTTACCGAGGGAAAGCCACACATTCTTTGGATCTTTGGACTGCTGGTAAGCGCCTAGTCCCGCTAAGCCGCCGAACAGAAGACCGGCAGCTAGAGAAGGGACGCTGCCTTGAATAAAAAATAAAACAGTCAGCGAACGAACACACACAGAGTCAGCCCACCCACCAAACGAAAGCACTTTGCGAGTTTCCCGTACTAGTAAATCCACAAGAACACTCCAAGCAAAGCATTAGGGGTTTGGTTGAGGGGGCTTGGGGGGTTTTAAAGCTACTTTGCAGACCTCCGCGAGCACCGTTTCGGTGGCAACAAGGACTCAGCGGGACTTGCGGGTCATGCCGGCAGCGGGCCGGGACCCTGCGGCTGAGCGCCCCGCAGCCTCGGCCCCGGAGCGGGGCGGAGCGGAGCGGGGGCTGCCTGCGGCCACGGCCGGGACAGCCACGGCCACCGGCACCCACCTGCCTTGGCGTAGCCCACGACACCGCCCGCCGCCACCAGCGCCGCGTAGCCGAAGCCCAGCCAGTCGTACTCCATCTGCGAGCAGCCGCGGACACCCGCGCAGGGCACGGCTGGGCAGCGCAGCGCCGACCTTGGGCCGCCCCCCCTCCGTCCCTCCCCGGCCGCCCCGGTGCCGCCTCCCGGAGGTCCCGCCCGCCGCCCGTGACAGCACCCGGGGAGGGCCCGCAGTGGCGGCAGCGCAGCGGCAGTGATGGACCGGCTCCGGGAGGATTTGCTTAATTGATTGCCCATCAGTAAGACAGTTGGAAAGTCAGAAATTAAGCAAAAAGCACTCACCTCCCCTTTTCTTCCCAGGCTCAACATCACCCCGCGCTGCCAGGGGGTGGGAAGTGGAGTTTGCGGTCGGTCCATAGCGCCTCTTCTGCGCTGCTGCTCCCTCCCACGCGAGACAGTCCTGCACAAACTGTCCCAGCGCGGGCCCCTTCCATGGGGCGCAGTCCTTCAGGAACAGGCTGCTCCAGTGTGGGTCTTCTGCATGGTCACAAGTCCTGCTAGCACACTTGCTCCAGGGTGGGCTCCTCTCTCCATGGGCTGCAGCTTCCTCCGGGGCACGTTCACCTACTCCAGCGTAGGGTCCTCTGTGGGCCGCAGGTGAATCTCTGCTCCATGGGCTGAAGGGGGTTAGCCTGCCTCACCGTGGTCTGCACCACGGGCTGCAGGGGAATCTCTGCTCTTGAACTTGGAACATGTCCTATCCTCCTTCTTCACTGACCTTGGTGTCTGCAGGGCTGCTCCTCACAAAAGGTTCTCATTCCTCTCTCCAGCTGCTGCTGCTGTTGTGCAGTAAGTTCTTTCCTCTTCTTAAATACGTTATCGCAGAGGTGCCACCAGTGCTGTCATGAGTTCAGCCTTGGCCAGCAGTGGGTCTGTCTTGGAGCCGGCTAACTGCCCAAGATAAGGGTAGGTCCTCGTGTCTTCTCTCAGAAGCCAGCCTTGCCCTGGAAGCCCAATACAGATATCAGAAGAAGGCATCTGGATTCCTCGGCAGCTCTGCTGAGGACGTGATGCACATGTGGAGCGATGGTGGTGATGAGCTACAGGGCACAATCGCCAGCACCACACAGAGCAGCCTGCCCAGCACTACACTGGATGCAGTCCTTTGTCCTGAAGGCAGGCTTGCTAACTGGTGCCCAGTGCCAATTCACTCATTGAGACAGGTACTTCCATTTTTCTTTCTGATTTGCACAGAGCAGGGAGTTGGGTCTGCTCACTGATCATCAAAACTTTACACTATGTGTACATTTTAACAAACTAAGGCAGAAGCATTCATTGGTTACAACGTACATAACTGTTCTGTAATTAGTACTTAACCCCCTTCTAGTTATATCTCTCTCTTCTCATGCTAATTAGTCTACAGGTGTAGTTCTCTCCATTTGAGTCTGGGGTCTGTTTTGAGTAGGTGGTCAATGATTTGGTGGTTGTGATTGCCTGCTGCCAGCATTTACTGCTGCCAGTTACTGCTCAGTTCTGCTGACTTCACTCCTGGTGGCTCTTGTCCAGACAGCCCATTCATCTTGGGAATGTCTTCTCTTTTCCTTAAAACAGAAGTTCAGACAAGGATATGATGCCCACAATACAATTACTTAATCATAACTGTCCAGCAACAGCTACTGATTAACAAAAAAAAGTTGCAAAGTTTGACTCAAACCCCTCTTCAAATCTTGAGAAGCTTGGTAGCAGTCCCAGTCCCTGCAGGAGAGTGCAGCTCTCCCAGTCTGAGCCTGCAGAGGTGCCTGGGACTGACTGGCTGGAGAGCAGCTTTGCAGGAAAGGTCTTGGACATCCTGGAGTGTCACAAGAAGTTGCCCATGAGGCAGCAACATGCTCTTGAAGCAAATGTGAGAGACAGCAGCCTGGGCTGCATTAGGCAGGTTGGGGCAGATGATCCTTCCCCTCAGCTCTGTGGTAAGATACAGCTGGAATCTTGGGAATTCTGTTCTAGGCTCAGTGGTGCAAGGCAGGCATGGACATACTGAAGCAGATCCAGCAAAGGGCTGTGAAGATGATTAAGGGCTTGGAGCATCCTTCATACAAGAAGCATCGGAAAGAGCTGGAACTGTTCAGTCTGCATGTGAGGAAGCTCAGGGGCTCCTTATTGATCCATATAAATATCTGATGGGAAAGGGCAAAGCAGGTAGAGCCAGGGTCTTCTCAGTGGTAATGGGCACAAGTCCAAACACAGGACATTTCTTTCAAACATAAATAGAATAATTTTCATTTTGAAGGTGGCCTAACAACAGAAGAGGCACTCAGGCAGGCTGTGAAGTCTCCATCCATGGAGATATTCTTCCCCAAACAGGACACAGCCCTGACCATGCTTTGAGAAAGGGGGGTTGGCCTTGGTGGGCTTCAGAGGTCCCTTCCAACCCCAGCTGGCCCATGACTCTCTGTGACACAAGCATGGTGAAACTGATGCAAATTTTTCAGCTGATCTCTGCCTCCTCCCTTCCCATATGTGCATTGAGAACTGAGCACTGAGGTTTGTGCTTCTGAAAAGATCTTTTATGTATTTTACAGAAAGGAATATGTCATTAGGCCCTTGACACAAGAGGCAAATTATCTTCTGACCTCTGGCAGGGCTTGTGCATTAATGTGTACACAAAGATTTACTGAACTTGGCAAGTTTCAAGTCCTGCCTATAGAGCAGCACAAATGACCTGTCAATTGTGCTTTCTGCGTTATATTTTTTCGCCAACTGCACTACTGAGGGTAGCTGTGCATGAGACCAGATAGATTTGCAAGGAAAAAAATTTAGAAGATCTGAAGCTGGACCACAATAAACTATGGTCAGACCAATTCTTTCACAAGGCAATGAACTTTCCTCCATGCTGGCTTCCATAAAAGACTCTGAGGAAGAGGTGTGCAGGCTAGAACTTTGTTCTGTTTTATATGAGTGGTTAAGAGTACAAATGTATTTCGACTTAAAGAAAGTTAATATGGTTGTCGGGATTTCATGAAACAAAGAAATAAACAACAACAACAGCAAAAAACCAACAAAAAACAACCCCCAAGCCAAAAGAAACAAAAAACCCCCAAACAAACCCAAAGAGGGCCATCTGCTGTTTTACAAGCTCCATGTCAAACCAGCAGTTTGCCCTAGGTTATCTGGAAAAGCAGACTTGCACGGAACAAATGACATGTAGCAGAACAGTATTTTTACCCTCTTTATCACCCTTTCACTTTCTTCATTCTCTCATGTGCTGTGTTTTCCCTTTCCCATCTTTGTTTTCCTCCTGCCTCCTCCCCTTTTTTGTCCTAAGGCTTTCTCTATTTTTTAGTTGTCCTTCCCCGTGTTCTCAGACCTTCCTGTCTGGAAAAGACTTAAGACCATGGATCACATTTGCTGAAGTTTGCAGTCTTTTGTGGAGAGAACTCTATTTGCATTTTTGTGCCATTAGGTGGCCTGAAGCATCTAGCTAACACAGGGCTATTGAGTGCCAGCAGCGACTTGCTGATCAAAACCAGGCTGGCTCCTTTGTTTGAAGCAGAACCTTTGCTTTTGGTCTAAGTACCTAATCAAAACAGATAGAAAGGTTTATGCCACTGTTTTGCCTTGAGTGCCTGTTTTTAAGACTATTTCTAGTGCCTGTTTCCAGCCTCTTCAGGTGCCTCTCACAAAAATGGCGTTCACACAGCAGCCAGTTGTTATCATTCCTATGAGTGAGCCTCCGTGCCCACACAGCAAACCACCACCCTTCTGGCAGTCACCAGCTCTGAGCCAGCAGGATTTGCTAGGCAAAGACTTTTCTTGGATGACCCTCTGTTACCAAAGGTCTGAATCTTCCCTGTATTCCTAGAACGGGGAGAGGACAGAGTTGGAAAACAAAGCCATAACTATAGGGTGGCACTGTGAATCTGGAGCAATGAAAATTTGACTTTGTTTAAATCCATTAAGAATGATTTGCAGAGGGTCATCAAAAGTGTCCCTCTGCTGCGGAGTAATGCCAGTAGAACTTTTTCTAAGCTTTATGTCAAGCTGTTATGTTCACTAGATATTTGCATAATCACAGGCTGTGGATACAAAAATGCTGCTCGCAAGGATTTTCTTGCTATTTTCTAAGTCCATGAGAGACTTTTCTCTCACACAGAAGAGGTAGCAGAGTTAGGTAAACAACCAAACACCTGCAGCCTTGAAAAGTCTTGTTTATAATACAGTAGAAAAATATTTTGACGATGGATGTTTTAGGATTTTAGCCAATCACCCCAAGGGGTGGCTGATCCTTTGTCCAATTAGACCATGAAGAAAAAAGTCTATACAAGAGTTTGTAAAATAATTAAATAAATCAATCTTGCTGCATGATTCCTGCCTGCTGGATCTTCTCTCCTCCTCCTCCCTACGGCTGCAGGACATGGTGATGTTTTACGGCGTTAGTAACAGGCTGGCTCCTGGTGGAAGCTGAGGGCGTTGAGCTATTCCTGCACATCACACCATAACACATTATCGGGACCTCTGAATCAGTGTGTCCTAACGGGCTGATTTTGAGACCATTCTGCATTATGGTGGCAGCATCTTAATTCATTGTTTGGTGTTGCTGATGTCACTGATGACCTCACAGCTCACGAAAGTCAGAATCTTTGATATTTTAACTGAGTTAGAAGCCAGAGACTGACTCAGAAGCTGGTGAGCAGACAATCCTACTGGCTACTTCAGTTTTATGCCTCTTGTGGCTATGCAATGATTTATTCATGGGCGCCAAAGCTTCAGCTTTGCATTTGTGGGTTTCAAAATGATGGGTTTGTGGTAGCTGTGTGCTCACAAATTAAGTGAGACGAGGTTTGAAGGACAAGGCAGTGTACTCTAAAAAAGGAATGGGATATTGCAAGAGACCAAACAAAACCAGACTATGAGCTCACTAAAGTGTGCTTGGATTTTCCTTTGTTCTGCATCTGTGGGTGCTCCATCCCTGGAAGTGTTCAAGGTGAGGTTGGATGGGGCCCTGATCTAGTGAATGACATTCCTGCCCATGGCAGGGGTCTTGGAACTAGATGATCTTTAAGGTCCCTTCCAACCTAAACCATTCTATAATTCTATGATTCTACATAAACACTCCAGTCATTCCTAAAGTGAAGTTGAAAGGATACCTTGGTAGGCCTCTCTTTTTCCATTTCTTTTTTTTTTTTTTCATGTGTCACTGGACTCAACTGGAGCAGCTGCCTGGCTCCTAGTCCTGGTATTATGTCTGCTATATCTTCTTTTGAGCTGGCACAAGACTGCTTGGCCTCTTGGCAGAGGAACAGATATAGCTCAGACACAGACAGTTCTAGCAAGAGTGGGAATGGGAGGGCTGTGAGCCTGCTGGTTTAGGCTGGCATTGCTGCCAGACATCAAGCCACAAGCTCAGCCTTTGACTTGTCCTCCCTTCTCTTAAAAAAATCCTGTTTGTGGATCTGCTGCCAGGGAATTTAGTTCAGGCTCCCAGACCAGAGCCCCAGAGCAGCATTTGTGCCAATGCCTGGTTTGCAGTGGCAGGCTCAAGCCCTCCAGGGAACAGGAGGAGGCACAGTGCTGCATCCTGCTTCCCTTAGACCCCTTCTCACAGCTGTGCTGCCCGGGACTCTCTCACAAACCCTGCAGCCTGACACGTGCTGCCACACATTTTTTTGGCTGCTGTGCACACCTCTGATGTCAAAGTCACACACAGAACATACATCTTCCCAGGGGTGAGGAATTCTGGTTGTATTTGAATGTGTTTGGCTAAAAGGGAAATTGCATGAAACCTGCAAGTTATTCTGAGGGCTTGGGTGAGGCCCTGGGAGCTGACTCATGTCTCAGCTCTCCTGTTAACTTCACAGTGCTGTGCTGTGGGGTAGAAAACAAGATCCTGATGGTGCTTACTGCACCTGGAGAAATAGTGTGTCTGAGGAAGGTAAAAGCTTGTGAAGAAGCCCTCAGCTCCCATATCTCACAGATAGGAACACCTGTAAGAGAAAGCTCCACTTAATTTGAGGTTTAGCAAGCATTGGTCCTCTCAGCTTGTGCATCCCATGGCAGCTACTGTGCTGCAGAGCCACCCAGCAGAGTACTCCATGTCTTGCAGTAATAGACAGTTAAACAAACCCTGATGATGAGTCCAGGGTTTGTTCTAGGCTAAGACAAAACAAGCAAGGAGTGAAGCAATGGTGATGTCTCCTCCCCACCACTGACAGGAGGTGCAATGCTAGCTCCTCCAAATGCCTTCTGCTCCCTGCCTCACACACGGAGTGACAGAAGAGGAACACATGCTGCTTCTGTCTTTCATTTTTGATATATTGAATATCTCAGGTGCTAGGGAATTAAGGAAAAGTGTTGCAGTATCTACACCAGGTACAGAAGTTTGCACAGTCATGGAGCTGCTGCTACAGCCTCACACAGTGCATAAAAACATCCTTGATGCTAGGAGTGCACAAAGGCTGAGGAAAAGGAACTGGTGATTTTCATTCATAAGCATGAATCCTAATCCCAAAGTGATGGCAGCTTGTGCAGATGTACTTGTCATAGCTTCAGACCTTTTTCCAGTGGGGTCCTGAGCCCCTCCAAGGATGGAGGCTGCCCAGCCTCCCTGGACAGCCTGTTCCTGTTCTCAGTTTAATGTCCTTGGAGTCAAAAGGCTGCAGTTCCACATCCTACAGTGAGATTTCAGCTCTTTGGATAAGGTGTGTAGAAGTCTTTAGGAGCAAATAAGCAGAAAGGCATCCAGTGAGTTGTCTAAGCAAGTCAAACTGACTTCAGTGGAAAGTCTGACTTGCTTGGAAATCCCATTAGAGAGAGCACCATGTCCTTTGCATGCCCCATCCTGGTCAGGGTTTCGGTGAGTGACTGAACAGAACTGAAACTTTTCTTCCTTGTTTATACTGATTCAGAAAGGCATCCTCAATTCAGAAATAATTTAATATTTTTCTTTTTTTTTTTTTTTTTTTTTTTGCTTTGCCATATTTATGGAAGACAAGGAGGTACAGATACCGGAGCCCAAGCTCCCTCAGTGGAGGTGCACCACAGCTGCTGAACTGAATCACTGCTGTTACTGTTGTGCAGGGAAATCTAACCTTCCTTAACATCCTTCCTACCAGCCACCCCCTCCAGTTTTTCATCTTCCCCTATCTTTTACTGTTATTTCAAAGTAACACCAATACAGTAAGCCCTCACTGGTCTTGATGCACTTCTCCAGCTTGGCTGCCAGAAATCATTGCTTCATCTCTTCTGCAGTGATTAACTGTATTGTTAATCAATTTCTACCAAAAAAAAGGAGACTGATGAGGCAGGTGTTGCACCCAAAAGTCAGTCACACAGTGAAAACAGATTAATTTACTCACAGAAAAGCACAACCTGGAGTAGCATTCATGAAAACAAAACAAAATTTAAAAAAAACCCTTAAATAACATCTGGGCAGAAATCTGTGATGTTTTTCTGGATTCTTACTTAAACAGGTAATATAACTCATAATATATCTGTATACCCATAAAATATCTGTGTTTCTTCAGGTTCAGAGTGCAACATGCTGTTATATCCATAAGCTTCAAACTGCCAAGCTCATTGCTTCTGCTGTTGGGTGATATTTTGCTATTTGCCTCTAGAGCCTGAACAGTGAAATATAATGTTGTCGGCACCCCGGGCTACTTAAAATATTCCAAAAAAATGGTGAGCATGCCTTTATTTTATTTGGGATTTTTCAGTTTGGGAAATATGCAGTTTTTTAGACCAAGGAAGGGATGCGCTGGTCCCAGACCTCTCTTAAGTCGCTAGACCTTCCTAAGACTCCCTCTTTAGAAGAATTACTGGCTCTGAAATACTTCTGTCTTCAGCTGCCACCATGACAGCAAGATAGCAAAGCCCTCTTCTCCCCTCTTCAAAATACTAAACAGAATTTCTTCTCTGGAGGTAAACTTTTGGTGCCTTTCTGCAGGAATCTGCATCATTAGGTGTTGGCAGCTATAAAAGCAGAATGAGCTGACTGAGGCAGATCCTGTCTGTTCAGAACCTTCCCTGCAGGTTACCAGCCACGCTTCAGGACATCCAGATGTGTTGAGTTGCTGGTACAGAACTGCTGCAGTTTGCAATCCAGTTTGCTAAAAGACCCAAAAGAAATTTGCAATGGTTTCATAAAGTTGGCAGTAAATTGCTGTTATTCAAGAGGTATTCTTTGAGCCATCACTGCTTGCTCAGAAGAAAGGCAGGAGGGCAGCACACAGCCTCCCTAGATTCAGGCATCCCGATTTTTACTGCTTTTGTGCAGCTGACTGGGTCACTCCACGGTGCTGTTAACATGCTGCGTGAATACAACCACAATAGCTACAGGAATAAGCATTCATAGCTTTGCTTCCTTGCTTTGTTTTTTAAGACATGATGACTGATACCTGTAACTTTTGTCTTCTGTTTGCAACGCTAAAACATTTTGAAGTCCCCATTTTATTTTTTTATTTTTCTCTGCAGCATGCTTATCTGTTGAGATTTTGTGTCCTTCACAAAGGGTTTGAAGGGAAAATCTGCTCAGATGTTGGATGGCCTCCCTCTAGTGGCTGTTACTGTGGGATAAAAGTAGGGCTGTGATCGAGCAAACCCAAGGTTAAGTGTTTCCATCAACCACTGTATGAAATTAAAGTGAGTAAACTTGGGAAGTCTTATGCCACATCGAAATATGACACAGAGTCGCTGCGTTATTGCTAAAGCTTAGCTACTGCTTTTCCAGTCCTGAAAATACTTACCTTCCCCACTTTGCATCTCTCCCGTGAGTGCTTACGCTGGATGATCTAAGGACACTGGCAAACCGAAGTCTGAGTGAAAATATTTTTTTAAAATTTTTTTTCCAGTTCAGTCAGTCAGCCAAGTAAGACAAATATGCAAGCCCCTGTTTTTCAGACATGGACTCCTGTGCCTGAAATCCTATCTGACTTTTCTAACCACGCACACTGATCTAGTAAAAGATCCTGTTTGCTCTTACAAACTTTGTCCCAAGAGATACTTAAAGAACAGGCATGATCTGGGAAATGCAGCATCTTTATTCCAGTAGTTTTCTGTTATTCTCTGTAGTAGATATTGGTGTCTTTGATAAAACCATATCTGTAGGTATAGCCAGCAGTTGTATTCCTGTGTTTAAGATCTTGCTGATTGTGATTCATTACACTTGTCTTTTAGACACAGAAGTGCCAGGAAGGCATGGCTGTGTTTGTATTTTTGTAGAAAGAGGTCACAATGACAGGGTAGCAAGACAAAAGTTGGGGCTGGAAAATATCCCATTAGAAATGACAAGAATTAAAAGCTCCTCCAGCTTCAAGAGGAGCTTTGCCCTGGTGTCTCCTTTTGGATCTCTTGTACTTTGGCCTCCAAGTGTTAAGTGGAAGGTGAGATTTGCAGACAGTGTGAGACAGCCCAATCCAAGCTGCATCTACAGAACATCCCCAAAAACCCTGTCTCATGAGTTTATGCTCTGACACAGCAGACATTAAAACTGCTGCTGCTATTCTCTTGGCTGCTTTTAGTGATGTTGTGGGCTGGGTTATTGTTACCTGAAAATACCAGTGGAATTTCCTCTGTCAGTGAAGAGAAACCAATACTTTTACTCACTAGATTTTCCACAAATGAATTCTGAGTGATATTTGTGTATGTCCACTGATTTCAGTGTAGTTATGTCAGTGTGAAATTGCTGTCATTGATGCTGACTGAAGTTCTCAGTTTTTTTTTTCTCATCAACACAAATAACTATGTTATGGATTAAGGTTTCTTGAAATAAAATATTTATTGCTAGCACAGGAACAAGAAATGGAGAAAAATGTACACATTACCATGACAACCTCCATGGGTCTCTTTCATATCAACCCATTTCACCACTTCCAGGTCACCACCCCATGATGTATTGGTCATGGATCCTGGGACACCTGAAACTAGGTAAGAGAAAATCAAGTAGCTAGTCTTTTTAACAGCATTTTGTTTAGGTTTGTGTCCACTCTCTAGGACCTTTCTCCACAGAACTGGGATAAAATACTTCAGAATACACGTTAACAGATGCCTGGCTGATAACCTTGTCAAGTTTCTCCACTGAGAGCAGCTTTCATGACACAGACAAGATGTCAGCCCAGAAGACCTAAAGACTTCATCTGAAAAGTAAAATCCCTCGTCTGCTACAGCCTCAGTATAATACTGCACATGATCATTCATGTAACCTTCCCAACCAACACTGCCCTCCAAGTGCTATTTGAACACTGGCCACTAACACATGATACCTTCACATTAATTGAATAGTAAATACTGGATTTCTGCTTTGGTTTTTGTCATTTGTTTGTTTGTGGGTTGGTTGGTTTAAGGAAAGAGACTAACAGAACAAATTCAAGCATGATATAATTGGAAGGAGTTATTGAAACACAGTTATAGCCTATGATGTTATATAATTATATATATATATATATATATATATATATATATATATATATATTTAGGCAGATCACAGGACCTATCCAGGATATAAATGGGTAAGAGTTTATCCTCTGCTTGTTACTAATTATTACCTTCTGCTTGTCACTAAAAACATCTTCTACTGGGCCAGGTTTCTCAAAGTCCCATCCAACCTGGTCTTCAACACCTCCAGGAATGGGGTATCCACAGCTCCTCTGGACAACCTGTCCAGTGCCTCACCACCCTCACAGTAAAGAATTTCTTCCATATATCCAATCTAAATCCACCCTGTCTCAGTGTAAAGCCATGCCCCCATGTCTTATCCCTACAGACCCCTGTAAGAAGTCCCTCTCCAGCTCTCTTGCAGAACCCTGTTTAGGTACTGGAAGGATGCTCTAAGGTCAGCCCAGAGCCTTCTCTTCTCCAGGCTGAACAACCCCAGCTCTCTCAGCCTGTCTTCATAGGAGAGGTGCTCCAGCCCTCTGAGCATCTTTGTAGTCCTCCTCTGGCCTTGCTCCAACAGGTCCATGTCCTTCTTACATTGGGTGCCTCAGAGCTGGGGCATTCCCAGTGGGTTCTCACAAGGGTAGAGTAGAGGGCAGTACCACCTCCCCCAGCCTGCTGGCCATGCTGCTTTGGATGCAGCCCAGGATATGTTTGGCTTTCTGGGCTGCAGCCACACACTGCTGGGTCATGCTGAGCAACCAACACCCCCAAGTCCTTCTCCCCAGGGCTGCTCTCAATCCATTCTCCCCCAGCCTGTATTTGTGCTTGGAATTGCCCTGACCCAGGTGCAGAACCTTGCACTTGGCCTTGTTGAACTCCATGAGGTTCACACAGGCCCCCCTCTCCAGCCTGTCCCGGTTCCTCTGGATTCCATCCCTTCATTCCCACAATGTATTGACTGCACCACACAGGTCAGTGTGATCAGCAGACTTGCTGAGAGTGCCCTCAATCCCACTGTCCATGTCACTGACTAAGGTGTTAAACAGTGCCAGTGCCAATACCAACCCCTGAGGAATGCCACTCATAGCAAGTGCCACACCAACTCACACCAAGTGCCACGCCACAAAAACCAACTCATGACTTTGATATCAAATGCAAAAAAGACTGTATGATTCAACTGCAGAACCAGCACAGCACTTTGCCATAAACAGCAGTGTGGGTCAGCTATAAGCAGAACTTAATGACTTTATTTCTCCCCTTCTGTTTATTGGGTTTATCAAATAAAGCAACATGCTGAAAAGTGTGGTTTTGTCCCAGGGAAAATTCAGCAAAGTATTTCTTTTTCACAGAAAGGATTAAGGTAAAGATAACACTTTATGAGAGAGAAAAAGGGGCAGTGATGGCAGGGGATAAATGCTTTAAATAGCCTGGTATGTGCACTGCCATCCCAAATTAAAAGCCTCTTCATAACAGATGGCAGTAAATGTGGAATGTGGGAAGTTTTGGAAAATGCTGATACAATGTCAAAACAGAAAGGTATCTGACAAAACAGGAATGACCCCAGGACATCCACAAAAATACTGGAAGACAATGCCTCCCAGGAATACAAAACTACTGACTTCATATTATTCACCATCTCCCAAAATGAGCAAACTAGGCATCTTTGCAAGTTAATTATAAGTAGGGTAAAGTGTAGCTCAATACAGGAGAAAAAAAAATTATCATATTTTTCTTTAAATAAGTGCTTAAGTGACTGATTTCAGATTCAGAAATTCCCTGGGGTGCTGTTCTTAAAAAGACAGTTTGTCTGAGCAGTGATGCTGCTTATGAAAGCTAAAACAAATTTTGTCATGGGTTGCTCACTCTACGTTTGTTCAGTTCTTAACTCCCATTCCATCAAGGTCAGCGGAGTTTCGTCCCTGAAAACCAGGAACAGAAAAGAGCCCCCTCGTGGGCAGCACTACAGAGCACTGCTCTGGAAACCAGTTTGCTGGCGCCAGGCCTTAAGAACAGCCACCAGCAGCACTGCGCTGCTCAGGTGTGGAGACAGCCACAGGAAAGACGGGTCAGCCCCTCTGATGCCTTTAATTTCGTGCCATTTCTTACCGGTGGAGGTTTGGAGGAAGGAAAAACACTGCTTCAGAGCCTGGACCTCCATGACAGGAGGTCACAACCAACCCCAAAGGCAACATCCTCTCTAAGCCCTTCCCTTCAGTTTTTTTGCCGTTACAGTTCCAGTGTGAGCTGTTCTGCATATGTTGGCTCCAAGAGGCAGCCCATTCCCTTTCCTCCTTGCCTCACCCCACAGATTATGAAGACAAACACACGCAGCTTACACAACATGAGCCACTGCATCCACATTTCTGTAACATGCATGCTTAAACCAACATTAGGCTGGAAATCTTGCAAGCATAAAAGGCTGCCAGATTTGCCTTGACCTTCCAAGTGCCCTACTTGTGATCCCAGGGTCAAACCTAGCTGCCAGCAGGCTAATCTCTACCAGCCCCCTGAAACAGCCTGTGCTTCCCCTTTAGCATTTCCTTACAATTTCTTCACCCTCCTATGCCACCAACTGAGCTAAGATTTTCTCCTGCACTTTACAAGCTGATGCACAGGAGTTTGCTCTTTAGAAATCTGCCTGAACTGTTCCCATCCTTGGGAATATTATTCTGCAAGACATGATTGAAATCAACGGTAACTTTTGCTGGGCACCAGGGCCACATATTTTTGTTTGGGAAACATGCAGGGCTTGAGGTGGGTCACATATAAGTGGGCTGCAGGACACTTACAATCAGTAGGGACATGTCCCCAGTGCTGCCTGCCCCTCAGGCAGGGTGCCTGCCTTGCCAGCAGTGTGCCACATGCCCACTCCAGCACCATGGCCTTCGGAGAGCCCCCTCTGCCCACCACTCACGCCCGTTGTGCCTCAGCAGCACAGCAGTGCCCAGCAGCACCAGTCCCTTCACCCAGCTCCATCACAGTGCCCACACTGCCAGCCTTGGCCCACCTCTGGACCACCAGAACCTCCTGGATGATCCCCTTCCTGAAACCAATGCCACAAACCACCTCCCACAACAGGGAAGGGCAGTCTCCCCACCACCCAAAGTCCAGCCACCAGTGTTTAGGAAGACGGAGAGAAGCTGATGAGCAGTTGTGGTAGGATGAAAATGGTCACCTCTTAACCCTGTACAGCAACAGGAATTTGTCTGACCAGGCACATAAGACAGCATGCAAGAATTATGTGCTCTGAAATTCTGGTTTGTCTGTTTTCTTGTTTGCCTGGCAAGACAATCCCACCTGACTAGGGAAGGGAGGTGGCTGGTAAGATGCAGGGCAGTCCTCAGAAGAAAAGATTTTCTTTCAAGATGAGATTGCAACAAGGGAGAAAAAAAAAAAACAACACCCCTCCCTAAAAATGTACAAAGGCTCAATTTCATATTTTGCCACCAGAACTTTTAATTTAATTGGGGTATGCAAATGCAAAAATGTGTGTGTGCAGGCGTGAAGGTTTAACTAAAATAAACTCAAGATTGTTGGGCTTCAAAGCAGACCTCAGAACCTGGAAAGAAGGAACTAGAACTCAGAAAAAAACAAGAAGCTTATTTAAAACAAAGTGTTTTGATTTAAGGCAATGCATGTCATTTTCTTGAGCTGTTAGGCTGGTGACACTCATAAGAGAGCTAAACTGCACCTCCTGTCTTTAAACATCTGATGGATAATAAAGAAAAGGTCTCAGTTCTAGCTTCCTTTGATATGTTTTTGGAGGAAGTTTTTCTGAGCTGTTTCTGACCCATAAACTAATTCTAGTGTATATGGGAAGGTTGCAATCCTGTTTTAGAGGAGCTGAATTCTAGAGGGTGGTTGAGGAAACACTTGCTTCTCCCAGTGGGAGTGAGCTGGACTTGTAGGGACATGCTGGGTGCCAAGGACAGGCAATGGGAGAGCTGCTCTGCAGGAACTTCCAGTGCCCACCCCAGCACCCATTCAGGCATGGTTCTGCCAGCTTCCACCCTGGCCATGTGCTGGCATCAGGGTTTGTATCTCAACATGTGCAACACAGCTTTAGGTGTGGTCAGATGAGTTTGCTCATAGGTGAAAGGAGGGGAGAGGCTCAGGTGGTCTGACTGGATCTTCCCCCTAAAAAAACCCAAGGGCTCTTGGCAGTTCAGCATCTGGGAATGTCAAGAAAATTCTCTGTTACTGCTGGACTGATGTTTAGTTGGTTACATGCATGAGTTATCACATATGTTACCTGATGCTGTTATTTAGAAAAAAAAATAAATCTTCCTTAAATTACTCTCCTCTAATTCTATTCTTCAAGGAGTTGTGCTCTTTGAAGCCTCTTACACCAATGTCTGATAGCTGAAAATATAAAGGAGAACCAAGTGAGGGAGCACTAGCCCATTTAGTAGCTGTGCTTTTTCAAGAAGTCTTATTGAAGACATACCCACCCTTATTCCATCATCACTAAGTGCTGTTTCAGTGAGAAGCACATGACTGGTTGTGAAGAAAAGTATTACTCCTTTGCAGTACTTAAACTCCAAAGACTGTGAACTACATATAGACCAAAGCCTGTTTTATCTTCTCAGGTGAACTATAATATCTGAATGGTGGATAGAGGACAAGTAATTTTTCAGAAATACTGCAATTAAGAAGGTGTTTTTTGTGATTGATGCAATGGTATTGCAACACTTTCCCTTGAGCAGGTTTTTCAAAAGAAGACGGTTTTGATGGTGAGATTATGACTTTGTGGGCATAGACTCAAAATCAGTCACAGGAAAATCCCTATTTTTTTAATGCTTTATTCCTATGAGAAGTTCTTGCTCAATCAGGAAGTCTCATTAAAATAATAGAGAATAGGAACAAAAGAATGAGGATTAGTTATATGAGTAATGATGCAGACATAGGTACAAAATACTTCTTTTTCTAGAATGCAGCTTATTCAACCAGCATCACTGTCTGGAATCATATTAAAAAACTTTCTGTGTCTCTGTCTGTCTGACTTTTGAAGGGTGGGGACTAAGCTAAGGAAAATTAACAATGATACCAGGCAGAACAGACCCACATTAGTGTGTGTTAGTGTGACGTGTGCGTTGCAGGGAAGGTTGTTCCAAGATCCCGTCTACAAATGACAGTGGGATGGAGAGGTACCAAAATGGTTTTTAATTATTAAGTTGCTGTGGTGAAAAGCTCAGTGCAAGCTAAAGCATCTGAAAAAACCACAGGTCTGCCTGTTCAAGCAAATGGCCATGTGAAAACTTAAAAATAAGGAAATGGCTAATGGGGTAGATTAATATACTAGCGTGCTACTCAGAATTTTCTGGTGTTTCTCTTTCACCTCACACTCACATTCAAGGGATGTGAATGAGGTGTTCCTTGACAGCTAACAGCTCTACTTGGGAAGTAAGGCTACTGCATCAGATAAATTGCAGTGAAGCACAACTCCCATCTCTCCTGAGATCCTACTGGTTTGACTTCAGCATTACCTGCCACTACTGGAGACATACCTGTGGCCATTTTTCTTATTTTTCTGTGTAGCATTCAACTCCCAACTGAGGAGTTGCCATCAGGATGATGCAGATATACTTTCAAAGTCTAGGAGTGGTTTAACACTCCACCCACAAACAAAACTGTCCACCATTTTCACTCCTTTGCAATAATTGACAAAAGTAATGGCTATATTAGCTCCCTTCTTCCTGCCCGGGGAGAGTGAGGTGGGGCTGATTCTTGGAGTTTAGACAGACACAATAAGGAACCGTGTCAAAGCCACTTAGAGTTGTGTTTGGCATACAGCCAGGTGAATCCTTGGAAAAGTAAGCACGAGTTAGAATGCAACACCATCTTCCATTGATTCCCAACTTCTGTGTCAGATTAGCAGCAACAAAACACACTCGTTTTTCACACACTGAAACATTCCAGGTTTAGGCTGCTTATGTCCTCAGATGCAAGGAGCTCTGTGGTTCTGTGACCTACCCATCCAGATCAAGAGTGGTCTGGGCTTGTGGGCTTGCACAGGACACTGTGGGCTACCTGCTCTAGTAATCAACTACCTCATAGTCACACTGATGCAGAAGTTTGTCAGGTTTGCAGCAGGCAGTGACTGCATGCTGTGTACCCCATGTCCCTTTTGAGCTGCCACAAGAGCAGCTGCGACGTGGTGTTCCCTTCCCACCCCCTTCCCCTGGGACAGATGACCCACACTCTGGGGAAGAGAGAGAAACCACACATTAGTGTCTTTTCTTGCATGGCAGCTCAGAAGGGCTGCTCCAGCATGGCAGGATGGGCCTGCAGCCTGGTTCAGTAGCCAGGACATACCCGGGCACTCGCACTGGGAAGGGAGTGAATGGGTGATTGCTGTGGCAGCCAGTTGTTACAGGCCAACTTGCAGCTCATAGCCTGAGGGGATTGCTAAGCATTTAGGAGCTCTTGTATTTCGATTGGTAATACTCACTGAATGCTCACTGCCTCAGACGAGCGATCCTGCAGTAGCTTAGTGTGTTCCCACACTCCCCTGCAATATGTGCACCTGAGGAGGCAGGAGCACTGGGATGAGGTTACTGATGCTGGGCTTGGGGTGAGATGGGAAAATCAACATGTCTGGGTGTGAATGTTCTCATGCAGAGGCTTTTTTGTGGTATTCAGGAACAGACTCTGCTATCTCTTACACATATCATCAGGAAAGGAAAGCAATAGGAAAGGAGAACATTGGAAAACTGGTCCCCACAGCAGCAGCAGCTGTTGCACATATCCTATTAAAGCAGGTAAGAGACAATGCCTCTGATATGTTTCCCAGGCTGCTGGTTCTGGTGTCTTTGTAACAGTGCAGAGCGGACAGAGGACAACTTGCCAAGAGGCTGTCAAGAGGGACTCCAAAAAGGGTTTATTTTGGCAACAAAGGGCTTTTAGTGCTCACCCATCTTGTGCACACTCACCCTTAGCAAAGAGAGCAGAGGTGACAGTGGAACCAGACTGTTATTCCACAGGTGAACCAGTTCTGAAAAAGCAGTTCAGTCCAGTGCATTAGACCGGGAGTCAGGTGTCTGTACCAGCGCTGGCTTTGCCCACGGTCTGCTTTAAGACACTGAGAATATCATTCCACCCTCTTCTACCTGCTTCTGTGAAAGGAAAATAAAAGCACTGATTTCCCTTGTAAAAGCGAGTTGGCGTCTCTGAATGAGAGGTGCTGCGATGACTTCTTGTGACCTTTTTTCCCCCACTTGAACAAGGTGCGAATTGCTAGTGACCAGCAGAGGTGTATGTCCATGGGCACACCCCTGCATACCCTGAGGGATTGTTTTCACCCGAGACTGCCTGTGACCCAAATCATTCATATGCTGTGACTATGCTGCATGAAAATGAGGGCAGGAATTTGGCTTGGAAGAAGTAAGGGGGCTCAACAGCATGGACTGGGGATGCACACGTCTTCCATGGCCATCAGAACCTACTTTCTGCTTTATATGAGCAGAGAGAGGAAGGGTGGTCCAGTGGTAACACTGCTGGCCTGGGACATGGCCACTGATCTGCACTGTGATGGTTCGTGCTTCTTGAGAGACCTGGGGAAAGTCATTAAGGGCCAGATACTTCAGACCTACATACCTTGGAAATACTTTCCTTTAATTTCCCCATGCTTCTCTTTCTTATCTGAAAGGTGACTTTCAAGAATTTTCTGTCATGCAGGAGTCATGTGGAAGATAAGTGGCCTGAGATAAATACCAAAGATAAGTTAAGGCTGTTACTTGAAAACCAGCTAAATGGGAGTTGAAAGTCTTCAGCCTTTAAGGGGGTAAGAAAAAGTCTTGGTCTTCATTACATGACTCTAGGCAAGAAGCACGCTATTTTAAGATTTGGGAAAAGTCTTTTTTTATCTTTTATCTGAACTGAGATTATCATGGCTGATACTGAAACTACAAATAACTGTTTGGTTTAGTTCTTTCATGGTATGCTATCCATCCAAACTGGTCCTTAAATGACTTCTCTGCTTGCCTGGAAGCCTGCAACTTTTTGTTCCACCAGCTGGACCACTGCCTGACATCATTACCTCCCTTTGATATGCCTGGAAACTTAAAGGGAGTGGCCTGGTCAAAGTTGGACAGGAGTTTTTTGTTAGAGCCTGGAACTGAGTCCTGGGCTAACATCTTATGCATGAGAGGGATGACTCCTCACCCCAGAACTGCTCAGCACTCTTGGATACATTCAGGTGAGTGTCTGACTGAGTGTCATTCTTGTAAGTTTGGATTCAGAATCCTGGGCAACCACAGCCTCTGAGCACATCTGTCAGAGCCACATGATCACTTTTGGACAGGCAATCTAATGTGATGGCAAGGAAAAAAAGGAAGAGGAAAAAACCATATCTGCCATGGAAGTGTTGCATCTTTCAGATGCAAAAAGAACAATCACCAAAAAAATGTTATGCCCATACTGGAAAACATACAGTGGTAATCATGGAAATAACAATGAAATATGCAGCCTATGTGAGCTACACAGTGCAGTACAACAAATGTCAACCACCTAAAGCTTTCCGACTGTGGAGAACATATCTGGTCCCAGGTTTATAGCTTCTGAGGCAATGTAGTAAGATAACAGCAACCAGCTTCCTGGAAAAGTGATCTAGCTACAAATAATATATGCTGATGATTACACTATAAATATCTTGATCAATAATCACTTGTGCTTCTTGTGCAGGCCAGTTGTAAAATACAGTTATTGGCAGAGCAAGCACTATAAAGTTATGTGATAATTTGAAAGTTAAAGTAAACATACTCTGCCTCTGTTTACTGCTCCTGTGTTTGTTTCCTGCAAGTTACAGCAGGGAGAAGGTGGAAGGAAAGAAAAAGACAGGAGAGGAAATTTACCTGTGCTTCCATTCCTCATATCCTTGCTTTGGGCTGCTGTGAAGCTCTAGGGAGTCAGGAGCAGTAGAGTCCTACCAGAGGCTTCTAAAAGCAACATGCAGGGGGGTGAAATCCTGTTCATCTTCCAACCCTTTCCCAGTCATGCGAACAAGGTAAAAGTAATGGTAAATACACACAGTAAAGATGAAAATACTGGTCCTGATTCTGCTTCTCTGCACAAATCTTTGACTTTGTCCAATGGAGTTTAGGCAGTAGCTATGAGTACATGGGTTTTTTGCAATTGTTATGGAAGAGATGCTGTGTGTGGTCCCATAGAAAAGTGTGTGAAGACTAGAAGTCGACTCTAGCCTGAATTCAGATTTTCTGGGAGAAATTGACTTCAATGTGTTGAAAAATAAAATTTCCCACAGCAAAATGAACATCTTGTACAAAATTTCTTCGCTACAATGCTATGTAGATTACATATTTTGAATGTTATTACTTCTCTTTTCATCATCTCAGATTTTACAGGTGAATCAGGTGAAGTGTCCAAGGATTTCTGTTTGAACTTAGATCCCTGGACATTTTCCTGCTCAGACATGGAACACTAATGCACATTCTGGACAGCACAGACACCTCTCCCTCAATGCTCAAAAAGGGGCAGTAAGATTATTTGATAGATCAGCCCTATATAACAATTGAAATCTTCATCTAGGTTTCGCCAAAATCAACTTCAGATAATGCTTCTGCATGTGTATGTGAATGTGCACCTATGAAATAGAATCATAAAATGGTTTGGGTTTAAGGAAAAGACCTTAAAGATCTTGTAGTTCTAAACTCCTTTCCATGGGCAGGGACACCTTCCACTAGACCAGGTTGCTCAAAGCCCCATCCAACCCGGCCTTGAACACTTCCAGGGATGGGCCACTCACCACTTCTCTGGGAAGCCTCTTCCTTTGCAACACCGCCACCACAGTAAAGACTTTCTTCCTTATACCTAATCCAAACCTACCCATTTTAAATTTAAAGCCATTCCCCCCGTCCTATCACTGCATGCTCTTGTAAGAAGTCCCTCTCCAGCTTTTTCCATGTGTGAAACAAGCACGAGTGTGTGTATCTACAGAACAAAAAGTGAAAGCATGCTCACATGGATCCTGCTGAGCATCACCCAGAAGTGTCCCTCACAGCTGTTGGTGTCCTCGGGCTGTGCCAGCAGATCAAGAACATGCTGGTCCTGCAGCACGAACCCCACAAAGGGCCTGGTGATGGCCATGTATGCAGAGCCAAAATAGATGGTCAAGTTGTGCAGCCGGGGGCATCTTGCGCACAAATGTTCCACAGCATGAAAGAAAAGGAAGAGTAAAGTTACTCCCTGTGCACATATTTGGTGCAGGTGGTGATGTGGGGAGGTGGCAGCACCCTGGATGTGATGTTCTTGCCCCCAAGGCCCTTCAGCAGCTGGATGACCTCCCTGTTGTCGTTCAAAGAGAGATCTTGACCACAGGTGTTGAGTAGGTAGCACCAGGGCATGGCCAAGGCCAAGCAGGTCTCTTGTGCAGTGGAGGTCAGTCCACAGGGAGGAGATGCTGCCCTAGACCACCCCCTTTGCCCAGGAAACAAGGGAGGTGCTGAGAAAGCAGCGCTGCCTGCTGGAAGGGGAATGGCTCTTTGAATGACATCCACATGAACACAGTAGACATTCCGGGGCATGAACAACTCCCTGAATAAAAGCTAGAAGGTCTCAAACTCTTTGTGCAATGTCACGACATAAGCGAGGGTGCAGGCGGCCTCCTCGGCTGAGAGGGCACAGGCGGTGTGGTGGTTCTGTGGGACGTACTCTGTGCAGTCAGGTTCACTGAATGATATTTTCCTTCAGAAAGGACACCTTGTCTTCAATGAGTGCTTTACAGGCTTCTGCTAAAATAAAACTCATGAGAAGTTCAGCCCCTTAAGAGGTTTTTGTGCTTGCAAAATAACAGCATAGAAAACAAATGGAAGCAAGAACACTGAGAATCAGAGCAGCAAAAAGGCAATATCTGAGTGCTGCTCAGAGGAGCAGTTCGTTGCTCCTCAGAAGAAGAGTCTCTCTTGAAATGCAGTATCAGACACCACCAACAGCTTGTTTTGATGGCTGTGCTTGCTTCCTGCTGGAGGATGCATGGATCCATCTGATGCAGAGTGTGCAGCTGCTGCCCTTACTTTCAATACTAATAGTTGCAGTCGTCATTGGTGTGGAAGCAGCATAAGTAAAGAACAACTTGCAAGCGGAAGCTGCTCCACAGCACCCTGAAGTTTAAACAGACATATTGCATAATTACTGTCTTGGCAATGAGCAGCTGGCACATATTTCACAGTGTCCCCAAATTCAATTTATGGGTACATTCTTAACTGCTCCTTCCACACTCTCCCTACATTATCATATAGCTGTTAAAATTTATGTGCCTGCACCCTGTGACAGGAAACCGCATATTTATCTCATACAATTCTATTTTTTTACTTGCAGGATTTATTTTTTAACCTCCCCAGTGTATCAGTCATCACTGCTTCTGAATTGTGAAAGACTTGTAACATAAAATAAATACTACTTCAATATGTCTCAGAGACAATTACACTGCTAGATCAAGCATATATGAGCTATTGTGTCCTTTCTGCTCTTTGATATCCTGGATAAATATAATTTCTAGAGGGCAATTATCAGAAACTCAGTTCAATACATACCATTTTCCAGCCAAAGAATACAGGATGAAGAAGAACCACTCATCCATCTTCCACCTCTATATTTCTGTCTTCACTATTCTTCATTTCTCATGTAAGGCCACCAACACTCACATATAAGAAGCAATAGAAACTTTTTTGCCTTTGTATATCACAGCCATCAGGTTTTTTTCAGCAACATTTTCATTTGCAAATTTGCAATCTGACAAACAGTTTCTGCTAAGAGTCACGGATGACTTGTGATGAGCTCCAGGCTTACATCCATCATAAGGAACTGGGTTAGCAAAACCTACTATTTAAATGACTTAAACTAACCCTAGGCTTTCTGATGAGACATTTGTATTTCTAAGAGCTGTGTATGCATCTGGTATAACATGCTTATGCAACGAGAGCTTGACATAGCTCTGACTAAAGAAATCCTTGGTAAGTCTCTTTGTTCCAGCTGTGAATCTGTTCATGTGGGTCTCCTGCCATGAGACAGCATGTTTGGGGCATGTAAACTTTTCCCAGCACCATGTTCTTTTGCTCCAAAGTGAGGCAATGCTGAGGCAAAGTCAGTTGATCTGAGATTAGGCTGGTAAATGTTCTGAGTGAGCAGCGCATTGTGCTACAGAGGGAGAAATTCCATCAACTACCTTCCAGCTCTTGCAGACAAAATCACCTCAGGTGCTGGCAGGTCCCTCCCAGAAGCTGCACTTCCATCCTGGCTCCAAACCATCTCCAGGGTTCTCTGTTCAAATGCAGGCTGCTGGCAGTGGCTTCAGCCCATCACATACAGTCAAATGCTCTAATAAGGAGAGGGGCACTGGAGAAACTTTGTAAGGATTTATGGCCAGAATATCCCGCAAGAGGGGCAGTGGTGCAGGACAGATGTGGCAGTCAAGCTTACCTGGAGATAGCAAGGAGCTGAGCCACTCCTCACTGGGCAGTCAGCAGGGACAGGCAGGGATAGCTGTCTCATACTGGAGATCCAGGGGAACGTTCTTCGTGGACACCAGTGCTTTCAGGAGGACAGCTCCAATGGAACTGAGGAGCTGGAATGGAGGTGTGCAAAGTCCCAGGGAGTAACAGAGACTCACCTGATGCTGCTGCAGCCCAACAGTACAGCTTCTTAAAAGAGAGGACTCCGAGAGATGAGCAGATCCTGAGCTAAGACCACTATCCAAGTGTAACAAAGAAATGCACAGCAAACGCCATGAGGGGAAAACGTCCCAGCTCAGCTACTGGTGAATGCTGTCCTAGGGAGCACAGACCTGCACAGAGTGCTTCAAACTCATTCCTAATTTGATTGTTACACTGAACTATACCCAGGAACAACCACCACTCCCCCGTCTGACACCTCAGAAAGGCAAATTGCTGGTGACTATAGGGCCAGCCACCTCTCATCCACTATGCATTCCATAGACTGTGGAGTTCATAGCCTTACCATCTCCTCACTGGATCAGCTGGCTGCAAGACCATTTCTCCCCTTCTGCCATAGTTCTTAACATGAGACCTCCATCCTGCTGGCATTAGGAGGGTGTGGAAGGAGAAAAGCAGGGGGCAGATGCCAGCATTCCTGCAGGAGTCAGGGTTTCTTTGGGAGGGTCTCGGTTGGGAGCAGCGAGCATGGGTAGCTTCTCCCACGTACCGAAAGCTGAGATCTTTCAAGGCATTTAGATGTCTTTGAAACTGTGAGATGCCTTTAAAACTGCATTAGGTGCAGTGTAATCTGCTACACAGCTAGGAAACTGGCTAGGATCTCAAAATATATCCATTATAAATAAATACGTATGTATATATATGTGCGTATGTGTGTATGTAAGGTGACTCGTAGGTGTTGAAGCCTGCAAGCCTGCATTGCTAGCATGGTCCATATGGAACAAGTAAAGCTACATGCAGAAAACAAGATGAGCCTTGTAGGAACCCAGAGTACTGAGAATATTTTTCTGCCTGTTTTTAAGGGTTCTTACCCCTCTGAACAGCACTGTTTTGACCGCCAACCTTGGAAAAAATTACCAACGATCAGACAAGAACTAGAAAATACAGTGGTGTGAATTAGGTGATAGACTACTATGTAAGATTGTCACAGGGTGAAAAATTTAGAGGTTTTGGGCTTCTCTTTGTAGTAAATAGATAAGAATAAAAAATATCAAAATGGAGGATTGTTGTTGTTCTCTAAGCTTTCTCTCTTCTTCTACTACTCCACGTTCTGCAGTAAAAGTAGTTTGGGATGACTGGATGGAGGATTCCACAGCTCCTGCCCATGTTACTGAATAATTGGTAGGAAAGTGAAAATAATATACATTTTTAGTAACTATTGGTTAAATTATCTTTAAAAGGCCGTGTAAATCTTGATAATTGGAGACTTCACTCCTGCTTTCTGTGCTCTATGCTGTACCTGGGTCACGCTAGTGGCTCTGTTCCTCTGATAAGACTTAATAAACAACTATCCGGCAGGACTGAAACTCCAGGAAAAGTCTGGGTTTATTCTTTGAAACTCCTTGCAAGGACTTTCAGAAAATTCTCTCCCATCAGGAGGGATTTGATTTATGGCACGGTTCAGTGTCAAGTCTGCTCTTCATAGGAGTGCAACGCAAGATTCAACTTTTCCTTGGTGTGTTTTGTTGTTGGTTTGGGTTTTTTTCCTTGCACAGACATTGCTGCAACCCCTTTGCAGAAATCCGGAGCCACCATGATCCTTTGGTACCAATAGCCTTGGGGGAAAGAAGGCTGTCTTCTTGGTGCTACTTCTTAATGCCAGTGCCTTGATTCTTTGGCACAGTTAATATTTACAAAACTGAAAGCATACATGTAAATGACTGCTGTGGAAAATCAAGCTGTCAAAACCTTTGGGGTTTTGAGGGACTTTTTTGGGTTTGTTTTTTAGCACGAGTTCTACCTTGTGCTGCTCTGTGTGAAATAAGACCCATGCTTGAATTATAGGCAAAAATCACCAAACCAAGCCCCACCCCAGAAAAAAACCCCAACACACAAACCAAAAAACCAAACCAAACTGAAGCCAGTCAAACAAAAAACTAGTGTAGAAGTCACATGAACCACCTCAATGGAAAAAATCTTCTTCAGTCAGTCTTTTTCAGACAGTCCTCTTTTGGTGAGTTGTTGATTTACAGACTCATCCAAAGTTCAGATGCAAGGAGCAGCCAAATCTAGATGTACATCTGAACCATATTGTGGCACCACCCACCGGCAAGGTGTGAGGAAACATCATGATGCTCCTGGCTGCTTCTGTTCTGTTGACTCTCCCCAAACCGGGCCGGGAGACACTTCAGAGACAGAGTCAGAGAAGTGCGTATTTGCTTTATTCGGCGTGCCGGGTGTGGGGGATCTCTCCTCCTAACAAAAACACACAGAGAACTCTATACAGTCCAGTATTATGTGTAAATTTATGAATATTCATCACATTCATTGGGATAGGAGTGGTTATACAAATTTGTTCTCGGAAGTCATTAATATCTTTAGCATGTGTGTCACACGTGTGGTGTGTTCTGGTGGTTGCACTGAGGAAGGCTCCTCTTCTTCTCAGGGGTCTTTCTGACGAAGGCCAGTAGCCTTCATCACAATGCACTTTTCACTTTTCTTTCTGGAGCATGTGCAGTCCTTTGTGGGGTGACCCAGTGGTTTCTGTGTTGGTTTCAAGTAAATTCTTGTTCCTCTTATCTTGACAAGATTAAGGTGAATCCTGCTTCTTAGGTTTTGGGAACAACTTTTGTTGTCTCCCAATGGTTAACTGTGCTTACATGAGTTAACTATTGATCAGTCTTATCATATATTGTATTGGACCTCTGCATATACTGGGTGCAAGAACAGAGTTACTGGACAAAAAATAATAGAAGGTTGAATTTATCATGCAATTTAACAGACAGGCTGTGTAAAAGGGTTCTGTGCTGGCAGAACTAAAGCTGCTGCTGACTGAGATTTGCCGTGCCACTCCTTCCTCTCATTCCCTGGACCTGCATTGAAGCAATTCTCATTTTAGCATGAGAGAAATTTTTGTTGTGGCTCCTGTAGTGGAAACATACTCCCCAGTAGGAATGGGGATTGAAATGTCTTCCTGGTGGATGAATGGGAATAGATCTTTCCAGACAATGAGGATATTATCTTAGGAATAGAGTTAGTACTCAGTAAACTGCTCCTGGCCTTAATAAATATAGGTAATTTGTTTCAGCTAATTTGTTAGCTAATTAAAAAGCAAAATGCACCGGTTTTGCACATTGGTTTTGAGTTCCTGTTTGGCCTCAGTCAGTAGTGATGAATGTTATGCATTTCATGTTTATTTGGGGTCACTTGGCATTTTCTGTTCTGTTGTTAAGACAAAATCATCTCTATCATGATATTCCTTTTCTTGACCCTCTCATGCAAAGCTGTCAGTTTGAACTGGCACCATTGTTAAATTCACAGTAGGGAGCAAACAATGTTTCCTCAGTGTGGTTTTTCTGGTTATGAAGTGCAGGTAGCCACAGATTGCTGTTTTGTGCCCAAGTAAGGGATCTCTTAGTCCCTTACACCTTCTTGCACTGAGATGAAACTTCTTTGGTCTTGTGTTGGTTTGGGATGTCATACAATGTTTGTGGTCTCTAAAACTCTCTCCTTGGAGCAGCCCTGCCTGGCAGTGGTCTTCTCTAACACATCGTACTCACATGCCCTGTCTGAGCTGGAAGGCAAATATATGCACTGTGTAACACAGGGGAAGTGAAAGCACACTGAGCACAAAAGCCATCAAAATTTATTCCTATCCCTCCTCTGCCCTCCTTTTTCTCTTGTTCAGAGCAGTCCCTGCCATTCCTGCACTTCCCAGCCAGCCATAACCTGGCTACTGAAAGAGAAGAAAATTCAAACCTACCTGAAGCAGGAGCTCCCAGGCAGACGCACTGGCACCGGACGGTCACAACGCAGCAGTGCTGGCAGCAAACGGGAGGAGAGATGAAACGACACATTGAGGCAAATGCTAGCTCAGCTCACATGGTCCAGCAAAACCATCGAGTAATCTAATTGCACACAATCAGTGAGCACATCTGTCTGCACAAACAGCAGGGGCCAGACAAGGCACCATCTCATCTGCCTTTGTCTTGCTGTGCTCTCGAGCTCCAGACACAGAGCCTCTTACCCTGCAGGAACTTCGCTGCTTGTCTGCATTTGCAGTAGACTTTTAGGTACAAAGGTTTCGGGAATAGGTAAGCTGCCTAGTCTCTTAGCAGAGCACATTTTGCAAGTCAGATTTACTACTGCTCCAAAGCAAAGCACTCTACATCTCCCTTCTCCAATTAATTTCCAACAGGGACTTGTACTCATCTCTGTGCAAACTACTCCTCATCAGCTGCTCAGGAGCAACAGCACGGCATTCTCTTCCCTGCTCACTTATCCTCCTGCGCAGGGAAAGCAAGACATAATTAAACACATCCTAATAGAGGACAGGCAGGCTGTGGTGGTGATGCTGGTTTTCTTCTGTAAATATAACTAGATTTTATAGCTGACACTGGTGTAGTCGAGGCATGGATAGAGATCTGCTTTCCTACTGCAGATTAATATGCACATTAGTGTACAGTAAAGTACAAATGTACACCTGCAGCTATTGTTTGCCCTGGAGGAGTGTCCAAAGGCAGCTTACACTGGGTTTTGCAAACATTTGGGCACTTGCTAACTTTATGAACACGAACCCAAGGCATTCCCCTCGGTGTGTGAAGTAGCTGGTGTCAGACCCTCAGGGAGGTGTCAGGTCAGGGCACTGTCCCTGCAGCCTGGTCTCTGCATGGCCAAGGGTCTGCTCCCAGCGGCAGGTGTGTTAGCAGCTGGAGGAGTAAAGCAACTCGATTTGCAGGGTGGAAGTCACCTGCTCTGCCAAGCAAATCTGACCAGAGCCCTGGCTGCTGGTACAGGGACTGGCTGTGTCAGACAGAACAGATATACGGATCAGATCACTGTTACTATTTTTAATGCCTCCACCATGCTCTTTATTCTGACAATATAACTTGTTGCCAGGTACAACATGAGCAGAGAACCCATAGGGATCTAGAAAACATCTACTGTCAGGAATGACTGAAAAATATATGTTTATTATGGCATTAAAAAAAAAAAAAGATGGCAGGAAGTCTTCAAATATGTAAAAGAGGTAAACCAGAAACAAATTCTGGTTCAAATAGGAAGGGAGTAGCTGATTCTCCCTGTTCTCTGTGCATAGAACAAGAAGTAATCATCTTAGATAGCATCAGAAGAGGTGAAGATCAGACATTAGGGGAGCTTTGTAGTGATAAACAGTTAAATGTGGCTTGGATTGTCTGGAGAGGCTGGAATTTTCCTGATGGTGGTTTTCATTGGCAGGTTATGCGTAGCTTTTTCAGCAGTTTTACAGGTCATACTGGTTCAGACCTGGTAGTTTTCTAGGTCTTTTCTAGCTTTCTGTCCTATGACGGTCTATATTACAGTAACATAACTTGGCTCTAGTTGGGCTGGGGATCCTGTTACACTCGGCAATGGTAGCAAGAGGAGTTTGTCATCTTTTAAAAATATGCTCATGATCTCTGCTAATTGCTATTAACATTGCAGTTTGGTTAAAATCAGTATAGTCATGGACCATTCAGGAAGAAAAAACATTTGTGATACTTTTGTGATTCATCCTAAGCATAAAGAAAAATAACTTAATAAATGCTAAATCTGTAACAGTTTACCTGTTGACAGGTATTTCATCTCTCATCATAATACAAGTTAGTTTGACACCCGTTCCTTCTCTTTTTCCTTCAATGAGTTATCAGGATTCTCTTTCAGAGGGCTGTAGTAAGTATCTGCTGTCCTTAATGCCTTCCTACCTAGGAGAGATTTTGCATTGGGTTTAGGTAGAACAAAGCCAGGACTTGCCTTGGAAAAGTCTTTTTCTCCTCACCTCCAGCATCTGTGGGGTGCCACCTGGGTTTTGGGCCTCTGGACTCTCCCAAAGGGCCTTAGGATTGAAAGCATCCCCATCACACTGCACCCCACGTCTGCTTGGGAGATAATGCTAGACATCCTTGACTGCTAGAGCCTGCCAGGTTCTTTGTGAGTAATGAGAAACCACTGGCAGAAGTAATTTGTAACAGACACTGGCTGTCAGGGAAGGAAGTTGGCCAGTGCTGCACAGCTGCAGTTTTCGTCCCACCAGCAGAAATGTCACCATTTTTAGCCCAAATTTTTTCTTAAGATTTAGTCTAAGATTTTCAGCTTCTGTTGATTTGTTTTCCCTTTGGAAGCTTTACTGTGTGCCAGGGTCTCCTCACTGTATAACCAACAGTCTGGGCAAAGCATCCTGTGCTGCAGAGCCCTCCACCTCACACTGCCTGAGCCCCAAATTTGCACTAAAAAGTTACCACAGTTCTAATGTGAAGTCAAAGGATGTTTTCCCCCGTCTTTGCCATCCACAGACACATGGAAGCCTGTATCACCCTTTTAAGAAGGAGCCCTGCTTCAGACTTTATCAGGTTTTCACATCATTTCCACATCTTTTTCCTGGTTATCTTCTGGAGCTGCTGATGCACCCACACCCAAAACTGCTCAGCAAAAGCTTCAAACTCCACTCCTGAGTGTTTCAAATTGCCAAGCACCGTTCTGTTTGCTTTTGCTTAGGGTGGAGGCTCATGTTTATGTTTTGGTCCCTTGTTCGACTTCTTACACAAAAACCTTTTATGGCTGCCTTACTGGAAGGGGAGTGGCTGCAATCACCAGTCCCCATGGGGTTGAAGACAGACCCTGATGGCATTATTGAAGCTGGGACAATCTAGTTTCCCCATATTGGGTCACTGGAAAGTTGCTAAGAAGGTTATAAAGGGGCAAAGAGGCTAGAAAACTACTGGAAACCTCCTGTCTTGCACAACATTGCATTCCTCAGCTCCTGTAGACAGCCTTGTCTTGTCTGGTCCTTTCCTGCTAAACAGCTTCTCCCAGGCCAAGGTTTTCTTACTGGATTTCCCAGTTACTATACACACCTGGCAGCTGGTATCCTAACATCTGTTTTCTGTCCTGAGACAGGTTATTTCACGGTGCTTTCTGGAACCTTTGTTTTGCAGCATGTCTGGATCCTGCTTTGAACTACAATTGTACTCTGCTGTCAAAATTTGGGGATTGTTTCTTTTCTTCCAGTTTAGCTCAATTTCTGTTTGGAAACTACTTCCAGCTTCTTGGTTGCTGCTCACACTGATAATTCTGCTTGGCCTGAGCCCCAAGCCTATATTTAGGCTTAGTTTTTTGCTATACTACTTTTTATTTGCCAAGAATGTACACTTTTCCCTGTACCTACAACAATCAGAAGAAAACAGGCAGCTTTATCCCTAAGCCCCTGCTTATTCCATCTCTGTGGGGGCTCTGTTACATGACTGGGCAAGTTCATGACAGAGAACCATTTTTGGATACACAGCAGTTATGTCCCTCTCACAAGATCCTGCTCTGCCCATGGCTGTAGGCTGGAAGGGTGCCAGGAAAAGCACCACATTTGCTTGCACATCTTTGCTCTTTCAAAGGCCTCAGCACCTGCTGGGGACATAATACTGGTCTGGGATATTATGACCCTCCTGAGTTCCTACTCCCTCTCAGGGGTGCACAGACAATTGCTTTTCTCACTCTCAGGTCCTTTTCACACACACACACAGAGCTCAGCTGCAAACACTGCCACGCTGCAGGCCATTGGTTGTCAGTAGATTCTGAGATTTCCCCAAGTCAGGTCTTGCTCAGGACATTACATGAGCTCAGTGTCTTGAACAGCATCTTCCATTGTGACTAAACAGTACAGGAGTCTGAGTTGCTCCTGGTGGTCAGCCTGAACAGACCACAGAGAGATACAGTGCACCCCTCAGCAGGCTCTGAGGTTTCTTACACACCCAGCTTGCTACGTCCAGCATGAGGCCACCATGTCCTCTAATCAATACAGCAGTTCTGCAGTAACTTGGCTTCTCTGTCAGAAAACAGTGCTGGATTTATGTGCCTGTATCATACAGTACCATGTCAAAAATTTCAGCTGGGCCATCTCATAGTGGAAGTAAGACTTTTTCCAGGGGCATTAGCTAGGGGATCTCTAGAGCTATAGCCACATTAATCATGAATTCCCCAAGAAACTGCCCTACCCCATTAAATACACTGGCATATTTTTTAATAAGGTCACCTGCCTTGTGTCAGCTGAGATGGAACAATTCCCACTTTCATTACCAGTTTGATCAATTTAATATCCAGCCTGCTCAGGGACGAAGCTCTAGTGATGCTGCTGTGTGTACAGAATGAAATCTGTGGTGTTTTACATCCTATTTGATTGGGTCTAACAGCACATCACGTCTGTCAATGCCCCCCTGCTTTACCTTCTTCTTGCAAAGGTGGGTTCTTACTCTCTTTTCCTCCAGCCAGTCCTGCTGTTGCCACACCAACATGGAAAACTACATAGCCATCTGGGGAGCTAGGTGAAGCTTCTGCATGTTCTCAGTTTCATCTGGGACCTGACTGCTTTCATGGGAACACCAGGAGTGTGGTCCTCTTCCTGTTGGCTGCCTGGCCTTAAGTATCACATATTCCACTCTGGTTTCAGTGGCACAGGCACCCGGGGCTGTTTATCAGCTCTTTGTGGCTAATCTGTTGCAGGCCACCATACTGTCCCCAAGCAGTCTGTCCCCGGTGTTCACCAACCAGCACCTTCTGATCTGTGGTGATGAACTCTGCTGTGGCAGCAGGACCTGCCTCATGATGTGGGGCCAGCAGTTGCATTGGGACTTGCAGAGTAACCTCTCTGCTCTCCCTTTTACCTGGCTTTTGCAAAAAGTAAACAATCCTTTTGACTCCTCTTATGCAGCTACTTACCATAGAATTATATATTCAAAGAATAGGTTGGAAAAGACCTCCAAGACCACTGAGTCCAACCTTTGACCAAACACCACCACACCAACTAAACCATAGCACTAACTGCCACATCCAATCATTTCTTGAACACTTTGGGGATGGTGACTCCACCACTTCCCTGGGCAGCCCATTCCAACGCTTTACCACCTCTTCAGGGGAAAAATTCTTTTTGACGTTCAACCTGAACCTACCCTATCTCAGCTTGAGGTCATTTCCTCTTGTCCTGTCACTTGTTAACTGGGAGAAAAGGTGAACCCCCACCTGACTACAGCCTCCTTTCAGGTAGTTGTGAAGAGTGATATGGTCACCCCTGAGCCTCCTTTAATCCAGGCGGAACATCCCCAGGTCCCTCATCTGCTCCTCATGTGACTCACTCTCTAATCTCTGTCGCCCTTCTCTGGACTCACTCCAGCCCCTCAATGTCCATCTTGTAGTGAGGGGCCCAAAACTGAACACAGAACGTGAGGTGTGGCCTCACCAGTGCTGAGTACAGAGGGATAATCACTGCCCTGGTCCTGCTGGCCACACTACTGCTGATACAGGCCAGGATGCCCTTGGCCTTCTTGGCCACCTGGGCACTGCCAGCCCATGTTCAGCCACTGTCAACCAGCAGCCCCAGGTCCTTTTCTAGTGGGCATTCTTCCAGCCGCTCTGTTCCCCATCCTGTAGAGCTGCATTGGGTTGTTGTGGCCAAAGTGCAAGACGTGGCACCTGGTCATGTTGAGCTTCATTCCATTGGCCTTGACCCTTCAATCCAGCCTGTCCAGATCTTCTGCAAAGTCTTCCTTCCTCTCAACAGATCAACACTCCTGCTGAACTTAGTGTCATCCATGAATTTACTGAGGGTACACTCAATCCCCTTATCCAGGTCATGGATTAAGATATTAAACAGGACTGCCCCCAATACTGAGCTGTGGGAAACCCCACTAGTGACCAGCCATCAATGGGATGTGGAGCCATCCACCACCACAGTGGGTGACCATCCAGACAGGTTTTAACCCAGCAAAGAGTGTCCCTAAGCAAGCCGTGGGCTGCCAGCTTGTCCAGGATTGTGCTATAGAAGAAGTCCAGGTAGATAACATCCACAACCTTTTCCTCATCCACCAGGCAGGTCACCTGGTCATAAAAGGAGATCAGGTTGGTCAAGCAGGACCTGCCTTTCATAAACCCATGCTGGCTAGGCCTGATTCCCTGATTGTCCTGTAGGTGCCATGTGATTGCACCCAAGACGATCTATTCCATAACCTTTCCCAGCACCAAGGACAGGCTGACAGGCCTGTATTTCCTCAGATCCTCCTTCCAACCCTTCTTGGGAATGGACGTTGCATTGACTAACCTCCAGTCATCTTGGACTTCCCCAATTCAGCAGGACTGATGATAAATGTTATAATTTATACACAAGCAGTTGGATTTTGGTTTTTTTCATCCAAATAGTAGTGAAAAATGGCTGTCAATGGCTCCTTTGGGTTGGGCTTTCGTCCTTTGCAGCCCTGCTGATTAAAAGGATTTCTCTCTGGGCAGCAAGAAATGGCACATGGCTATGCCCTGAAGAGTGGGTAGGTGATAGATAGGTTCCAAAGACTGGATCCATGTAAATATTGCAAGTCTTCTTGGGAAAATGATGATCCCATATTTTCGCAGGTAATTTTACCGGTAGGCTTCTGCGTTTGTTACTTAATGCTTGAGGTTTTGGGGAGCAACCTGGCTAGCAACATCGTAGAGAAAAAAAAAAAATATGGCTAGATGAGTGCATTAGAGTGACCATTTATAATCTCAGTTCTGCAATCCATAGAGGAATACTAAAGCAGACTTCTGGCTGCTAAAGCACTGTGAATTTACACCAGGGGAAAAAAAAACCAACCCAAAAAACAAAGAGAACACGACACAAAACTTCAAATAAAAGTGGGATCCACGAGCAGGCACTCTCTGAAAGGGGCCGGGTACCTTTCAGTTAGCACTCCATTCCCTGCCGACATTAAATGTTCGCCGCCTTTTCCGCATCATTCCGGTCACAGCCAGCTGGCACAAAGCAGCGGTGCTGCAGGCTGTCGCTAAATGGCTTGTTCCATCCAGCCGTCGGGTTGCTGCCCAGGCGCGGGCCGACCTTGTCAAGCCGCATCCCCGCCGCGTCGAGTGGCTGAACTGCGCAAGGTCCCCGCTCCCATCCGCAAGCTGCGCTGTCATTTGTCGCCTGTGCCACTGGATGGCAATGCTGGATAAAGCATCGCAGCCCGTGGCGGGGCGAGGAGGGGGAAGAGGACGGCTCGTAGGGTGCGGACAACTCAAGACAGGAGCGGGCGCTGTCGTGGCGAGCCCGTGAGAAAAGCGTCCCGCTGGGACATTGCACTCTTTGCTGTAATTTTCAACCTGGAAGGAGATGCCCGAACCAAGGGGCGTGACTTCTCAGGACCCCCGCGCTTGGAGGGCTCGAATCACGGAAAACTAGTCTTTGGTTTCGGGGTTTTAAGCGTCGGAAGGCGTTGTCGGCAGGAGTGACTGGAGTCATGCGTTGGCGCGGCTTGCTAGAAATTGCCCAATTTTTATACTTAAAAACTGTACTTACACTTTGTTAAAAAAATGACTTTGTAAGCACGGCGTGGCTGGGCTCAATGACTATTCAGTGAACTCATTTGAATGTGCATAGACAGGGCTTGCTTGAACTGCTGCATCAAAGAGAAATGCTGAAATGAGTCATTTGTGAATCACGGCTTATTTTCTGTTGTTAGCTCATCTGGAATCCCATGGTGATCAAACAGCCTTTTACAATGTGTTAATACATCGCTACTCCATGTGTTTAGCAACAGCTCTGTTCCAATAAACTGTAGGTAGTCACCCATTATAACGAGGTAGTTTTTTTCTGCCGCATGTAAACCAGCTGGGACGAACTCGGAGATGAAAACATTAGCAAATTTTCATGCTGTTCCAAACACTCTTGTCCACACTGCTTCCATTCCAATATCATACATGCTTTCTGTGTCCTTGCTTGCAGGGCACAGTCCAGCCAGAAGAGATTGCCTGCACGGGCTAGCGCTCCCGTCCTCCAAGAGGCTGCAAGCAGCAGCAGGAAAACCACTTTCCGGGCACAGGAATGAAAGAGAGGCAGGGAAAAAACCGTCCTCGGCAGCATTTTAAGGTAAGGGCCTGTTTTCCAAATTGGTAACTGTTCCCATCCTATGCCTCCAGCTGACTGGAGAGATTGGACCAGACTATAAACACTTTCAGGCATTGATCTGCTTAAATTTGGAGGGAAGGGTAATCCTTCCCCTCTTTTTTTTTTTCCCTGTAACAAACTGAATCAGTCCAGCAGGTCTGCAAGAAGTTGACAGGAGTCTGAGAAAGAGGGTGTGAATCCCTTTAGGCTGCTATTGTCACTGAACTCTCCATGGTGTGAAACCACAGCCTGAGGTGCTGAGCTTCTACCAAAAGCAACTGAGGCTGAGGAACCAATTCCCTTCTGCCAGCTCTTTTATTGGAGTGAGTGGCTGGAGATGGAAACATCTTCAACCAGTACTGCAAGCTTCACCACAACCCATCTGTCAGAGCCCTAAGCCCTGTCTGCTTGTGAGTTACTTAGCCATAAAGGCCCAAATACTCTCTGCCATCATATTAGGTTTCTTCTGTCACGCATAATTGTAGCTCAAAGGTCCTGAATAATTGCATTCCTATTGGGACTGCTCCAGCCCCCAATAATAATCTTAATAATGTTGCTCTTAACCAGCCACATGAATCCCTTTCAATCCCCAATGCAGGCTCAGCCATGCTGTAATACAGTAGAGGAGGCCATTCACAGTGGGGCTAATTTAGTTTAAAATACCGCCAGCCTATTTATGGGACAATTTTTTGTTCATGCTCTAAATTCTTATGCGCAATCAACAGCCTGTAAACCTGGTCAAACCAACACATGACCCATTAGTGTGGGCAGTTGGGGCTTACAGCCCTTAGGAGCAGTGTTTGTGCTGAGCTCCCTCACAAGTGGGATATATCCCCTATTTAGATAATGGGCCCTGTAGTAGGGGGAAAACATGGAAACTCTTTTCCTGTACTGGAAATCAATTTCACACGATCCCAGGGTGAGTTTGACCTCACACTCACCCAGTAGCTTTTGCGACCAATGCCAGCTGTCCCAAATAAAGAAGCACCACTTTTTCTCTGTGAGGGAGAGAGCAGAAAATTGAGGCAAGCAAAAGAGTATCGCCCCACTGGTTGTGTTGCTGGGAGCAGGATTCCCAGGAACATGGGGAAAGGCTTTTACCCTTGAGAAGGTTCCACATAAACACTAGACTTAGCAAAACTCGGGTTCCTTAATGGGTCTAAAAGAAGATTAAGTAGCAGCATGTTCTTAGGTTAGGAAATGCAGCCCACAGCATGCAAGACCAGACAAGGGTTAAGACATGCCAATATCCAGCAGGGGAACAGGCATCAAGGTAGATATCCTAAGTCCTAACACAAGACAAGTCCCCTGAATTAAGCAACTCCTTAATTTTTTCTCTGGGTTTATTTTTAGGCAGGCTACCTGAATTCAGCAGTGTGCCTTACCAAAAGGTTTGATGGGGCAACTTGGTACTGCGTGAAGGAAAAGTAGAAACAAAAAAAAAAAAAAAAAAAAAAGAAATGCTGGGGGAAGCAGGTGGGAGAAGCCTTTTGGGATAGCTTCCCCTGGTGTGGTTGCCTTAAGGGCCAGATTTACCTCTGACAAGGAAGGCTATAGCAGAAGAGTTGGTGAAAGGAGTAATAAGCACTCCAGGTGGGAAACAACGGCAGGGTAACCACCCACCCATAAATACAGGCAGGGGAGGCCTGCATCCACATTGCCTACAGCTGGGGCCATCTGTCTAAAGGCAGGCAAGGGTGTCATGAAAGGAGGGCCTTTTCCAGGTTAGAAAGGTTGAGTGTGAAGCAGGTGATGCTGACTCTGGGGCAAGTGATAGCCTGCCTGTGTTTGCATGTTATATTTTTTCCAGTGACACTTTGCAGAGTGTGTGTTTGTGTGTTTTCCAAATAGCCCCAAATAAACACCACACCCCTCAGACATGCCCATCTCTTACATGTTTTGAAATAAGAACCGACAGCTGGAAGGCAGGAAAGAGGACAAAGACTTATGAGACTCATTTCTGCAGAGCCCATTTGTACCAGGACCTCCTGGTAAACAGAGTAAATTGTGCCAGAACTCGGGCTCACTGGATTTCCTTCCTCTATGTCCAGCTGTCTTGCCATGTCCCTGTACCCTTAGGCAACTCACTTCATTCCTCTGTGTCACAGTTATTTTGAAGATATGGAATAAATAATTTCAACTACCTCACAGAAAAAAATATTTACAGTTCATCTCAGGATTTTGTTAAATTTTTGTGTCGAATTTCCTCTGCTCCTGCCTTCGCCTTTGAAGAAAAATTGATTGTAGTGCAACCCTGATGTAGACATATAGATAAGTATTTCACATGTATTGTCTGTCTAATTTGTAAATCTGACACTTTGATAGCTTAAGATACATCAAATGCTTTGGGGTTTTTTTTAACCTATTGTCTTTAGGGCTCTTTCCAGTCTGGACCTCAGACATACTAGGAGATACAGGCATATAGAAAAGCTAATGATAGATGTCCTGACTCCCGGAAGTGGTGTTCTAAGGACGTTAGTCACTTTGGATAAAGTTGCCAAAGAAGGCAATTCCAGCACCTAAAGAAGGAGAGGTAAGGAGTGGAAATGGCACAGTTCAAATTAGAGTCAGGCCGCTGGGTAGCATTATCCAGGCTGTCCTGGCAGAGCTCTCCCAGTTTCGAGTGCAGTGTTTCTGGTGCTGGGTTAAAGGGAGAAAAGCCTGGGGTTGTTCTTCAACTGAATTTCTCAAAAAGGAGACACACAGGGGCGCCAAAGTCTTAGGAAAAGAATCCCAAGCCTAAGCCCTTTTCCTTTAACACTTCTGTCTGGCAGGCTCCTTAGCCGGTGCAGTGGAATGGCTTCACTCCCACTCCGGAGAGAGCAGCGTTAAGGGAGCAGCTCATCAGCTCAAGACTGATTTCACTTGCAAACGCACTGGGACTTCGCAATCGCTTACACTTGCCTGGTGTAAACAGGCTGGGTGGCTGCTGGCTGCCAAGGACTCTGTGCCTCTCCCAAGGGGAGTCCTGAGGACAGATGGGATGCACCCAGGTGTGTGTGTGGGGGGTTGATTCCTGAAGGAGGCTGATGCATCGCTTTGTCCTTCTTGCACAGCATTTGCAAGCATGGCCTCAAATTTCTTCTGGACAAACTTCCCAGGTTAATTTGGAAAAGTGCCATTGTATCAGTATGGTAATACCATGCTTTGGAGAATAAAAAGTCTGTTTGTCCAGTGTCCAACTGTTTGTGTTCCTGGGTGTGAAGATGACGGTCTAAGCCTCCATCTGGTCAGTTTGTCCCTGTGAGCTGAACCTGGGGTGGTGGTGCCTTCAGCTGCTGGAATGGACACCAAGTTGAAAATCCCCAGGACAGCTGTAATGTGAGTGCTTGTCTGCCATAACCTCCAACCACACCCTCGTTTCCCTTTGACAGAGGGAGGAGGCTGGTGCAAGAGCGATTTCATCAGCCCCTGACTGCAATTAGATTATACATGTAGCGGGCTGGTATTCCTTCAGTGGTTATATGGAACAATTGCACCAGATTGTCCAGTGCACAGCCTGCTCTCTCACTCCCCTCCAGAAGTTTTGCTCCATAGTTGTCAGGGAGGCAGGCAGGACATTTTGGTGTGAAACACCACATAAACACAACTGAGCTGAGCAAACTATACCCATAGCATAAGCTGCCATGGAAAAAAAAAAAAAAGCCATGTTGTTCACTGTTTTGTTTTGTCTTGCTCTCCACTGAGTGATATATCATAGAGACAAGTTGCTGTAGCCACATAGCAATTCTTTTAATACCATAAAGTGTCGTGGGGTGTAGACATGTCCTAGGACAATGGCTAGAGCTAATGTTAAAGGCTAAATGTATTGCAGCTGCATACAAGCTGGACTAGATTAAAGACTAGAACTTTGGAAGTTTCTTGTTAAAAAAAAAAATGACTTAAGAGATTTTTTTGTCCAGATTAATTTTGGTTTGGACGTCAGAACCTCCAACAGTCATTTTCCAATAATGCGTCTTATTGTAATTATTTGACACTTTAAAATATATGCCTTGCAGACAGCAGTTCCAATGTTAGCAGAGAAATATCAAAGTAGATTTTATTAAAACTCTGCTGTGGGTAATACCAGGCTTTGTTTTCTAAACGTGTCTTATTAGCATGTTTTATTCAATGCACTGAAAATGAAATTCCACTTCCATTATATTATGTCGTGCCAGGATGGATGCAACACCAAAGTATCATTGGAGAAGCTGAGAGTTTCAAACGTGAGTGCCCAAGTTTAACCACCAAAGAGGTACAGATACAGTGATGTATCTGACTGGAAATGGCCTGTTTTATGGAGATTCCGACTGCCTGCTCCTCCTCTTAATAATGCTTTCCTGGATATGGGACACGTTCTGGTGGTTAGTTCCATCCCTGTTCCTGGTTTCCTTTCCTTCCCTTGATCTCAAGCAAACCAGCTGCAAGACCTTGGGGAAATTCCTTATCTTCTCCTTGCATCAGTTTACTTATCTGTAAAGCAGATAAACTAATAACACCGCACTTCTTGAGGGTTTGTTGGAGCTTATTATACAGCAGTGAGTGCTTTAAGAGGGAAGTCATTACAAAAATGACAGTGTTAATATGACATAGGGGAAACACGAAGGAGCCCCATTCTGCTCCATGCAAGCCAGTGGAGCTCTGTTATTTGCTTTAGCAGAAGCAAGGATTTGGCCTATGCTTAAATGACTTGCATTTGTTTTTCTTCTTGAATGCTAATATAGAGTTAAGAGATAGCGTTACAAGGAAAGCTTATTCCTGCCTATGTGTAAATATTTAGCAGCTGAATAGGCATTATTTAGCAGGGCACAGTTTCTGCTTCTCCACAGTTTTCAAGGATGTCATTCTAAGCTGCTACAGATCAGAAGATACACTGAAATTACCAGATCAAAATCCTTCCCATATAAGTGTACACATACAGAATTTATTTTACTGGGCAATTAAATGTGTAAGATAAATATCCCTGGGGGAGGAGGGTTGTTTGAGGTTTTATGGCATATCTTATTATGGGCTCAGTTTCGAAATCTTAATCCAAGCAAAACTCACCATATGGAGACTTAATGCTGGAGCGTAACTGTGTTTTGTACTCAGGATATGTGCAGTTGCATCAGTGGATTTTAGGGCAAGGGGGTAGCAAAGGCAGTGAAGTTTTGCCTAGAGAAAAGCAGCCCTTCCTAGAACATTTGTAAGTAGCAATAACCCTTTGATCAAACAGGACATGCTGAAGGACCTTAAGCAGCATACTCTTTTCTGGATTTCATCTGACAGTGTAGCTGATGAAAAATTGAAAATAAATGTAAAATAGAACTTATTTGTAATTATTTTGGGGTGGCATGATCAGTAAAACTGCAATCTACTGCAGCTATGAGATTGTTGGCAAAATAATTGCCTGTGTTTCAAATGCAAAAGCCTTTTGAAGGACACATGAGCAGTCAGAATTGCCCAGAAAATACTCCAATTTTATATTCAAGCTGCAAATGCAGTCTTTTTCTTAAAACTGGATGGGTTTTGTCCGTTTAGAAAATGAAATGCACAACAGAAAAAAGCATCCAGGTTTGAGTGAACAAATAATCAGATCTTGACATGCATATAGTGGATAGATTTATTTTTCTAAAGACAAAAGTGCTTGGTGTCTCTAGCATGAATGTATTGTGCTTTGCAAGGGAAAAAAAATCCTCACCACATTTGTATTGAGACCATGAAACTACTCTCTGAGGAATCCAAAAAAAGGTGAAGCCCAGAGTTTTACCCCACTGACGCTTTACTCATAGGGATAATCTTTTTAGGAGCTCGTTTTCTGGAGATGGCAATGACAGTAGCTAGCCCATAAGGGCCTAGGTTGAGAAAAGTATCTGGTGAAGCAGAATGTACCTGTTACCTTTCCTTACGAGATCTACAGCATGGGAATTTGCACCATGCAGTTGCTCATGCAAACACCGGGCAGTCGCCGGTAGCTGGATTGCATTGGCACCGCAGTGTGTGTGCTCAGTTTTAACTCCCGATTACTTGCCGGTTTTGCTTGTTTAGTTGGTTTAGTGTAGTTAGTTTAGCAAATAAATATTAAAGGAGAAGGTGAGACCCACGTGCTCCTTGGAAAAAACTTTGCTTTTTCTCCCCCTTCCAAAAAAAAGGTTTCATCTCACTTCCAAAAAATTGCAGTCAGAGATCGTCATTTGGCATTGAAAAAAGTTGCTATTTACATGCATTTATGACTATTTATATGCTCATTTCCAAACTGATCAGCCTCCTGACAACATTCTGAGGATTCAAACTCCGGGCCGGGGACAAAGGGGTCTCGGAAGGGGGCGTGGGATGTGAGGGGAATGGCAGAGACGCGCGGAAAGGTACCACAGTGTCGTAACTCAGGGTCACAGCATCCTCATCCTTCTCCTCCCGCTCCTCCGCAGAGGCTGCGCAGGGGCGACGGCTCCGCGTCTTGTCCAAGCGGGACGTCCCACATCCCCCTTCAAAGCGTATCCCGGAGCAAAGTCGCGACGGGGGGGAGCCGGAGGAGGAAGGACAGGGAAGGGGCATTTGGTTTCGTGAGGTCCCGGGAGCAGCTGAAGCGACCTGTTGCACTCGGTGAGCTTCTCTCATGTGGGAAACGGGCTTGAAAAAAACCCAAATTCTGCTAAACTGAATAGCCGGGAGACAGCACAGTGGACAAGGCGGTCACAGGTGCACGAGTACGGATTTCTTCTCTTATCCTTTCTTTTCTCTCCTTTGCAACATCCCAAGTCGCTCATCGGAAGGGCTTCCCGGTTCCACTGGCCGCAGGGTTGAGACTGCTCTGCTCGGAGGCCCGTCCCCCCACAGCAGGGCATAAAAACAAAACACAGACTCCCAAATCAACCGAGGAAAAACCTCTCCGCTAACACCCGAGACAGAGCACCTCCCCTTCTCCGGCACCGGCCTCCCAAAAGTAATTGAATCGTGTTGGATCGCAAAGTGCGAGCGAAAAAGGGCGGGGAGTGTCTGTATTTTTTTTCCTCTTTTTTTTTTTTTTGTCTTTGTTTTGTAGGGTTTGATGTGTTTGGGTTGTTTGTACGTCCTGCCGGTTTTTGCCTTTTTCTTTCTGTTCCACTCTCTGCTCTAAGGTGAACCCGGGAAGACGCCCCGTGCCCAGAGTGAAGGCAACCCTCATCCCGGGGGCAGAGGCTGTCCCGCTTTCCCCCAGTCTCGTAAAGCCGAGGTAGACAGACCCACACCAACCTGAACTTCTCCTCTCTCCCTCCGAAAATACCGACGCCGGGAGATCGGTCTGGGCAGAGGACGGGGCGGGGGGTGCTTCCTCTCGGCCCCGCCGGGGAGCGAGCCCACCCCGCTGCCGGCCGCAGCCCCCGTCCACCGTGGAGCATCTGTCCCGGGCGGCGCGGAGCGGGCGCCTCTGCCGGCCCTGGGATCGCCTCAGCTGCAAGTAGCCCCACGGGCGCAGACCAGACACTGCCAAAAACTACTTTAGAGAAAGAGAAAAAAAAAAAAAAAAAAAAAAGAAGACGAATAAAAGCTATTTATGTGTCAGTGAGCCGGCGGAAATCAGCCGCGTTGAGTGTCTCCCCAGCCGGGCGGCACTGGGGCAGGGAGAACTGGAAAGCAACAGCGAGAAGAGTAACCAAGCCTAAACTTCCCGCAGGGAATCAGGAGCCGGGTTTATCTAAACGTTCTTGCGGCTCGCCCCCGGGGCCGGCAGAACAGGCAGGAGGGAGTAAGAAAGACCTGTCCGTCATCTGGGAGCCGGGCTGGTGGGGATACTCAGGGGTGAGATCGGTAACTCAGACCGGCTGGGGAACCTCGACGCCGGGAAGGTGAATGCCTCCCAAGAACATCTCTTCTCTACTTTCTCGTTGGGAAGAGATCCGTGGCGGGGTTTAACCATAAGGATGCTGCCGGTGGAGGGAAAGGGAAGCGGGTAGGGCTTTGCCCCGTGTGCTCCCCGCGCTGTGACACACGGGGAGGGACCGCCGCGTCCATCGGAAGTAACTCAGAGGGCACAGAGCTCGGCGATGACTCCCTCGGAGCCACCTGCCAAAATCACTACAAGCTGTGAACCACACAGTGTGACATAGAGGAGCGAGGACAAAAAAAGGAAAAGAGCCGCACGTCTTCGCACTAGAAGACAGTTTTGTCTGAGGAGAGAAGGTGCTTGAGCTTCAGCTTCCCTTGGCACAGGGAGGAGGCAGGCGGCAGGGCGAGACAGAGCTGGCACTTTAGGGGTGACAGTAGCTCAGGGTGCGGCAATTTCAGTCCCCTACACGGGCCGGGTGTGCCTTCAAGGCTGCGAGGGAAAGGCGTCCTCTAAACGCCCGGCCCAGGGAAGTCGAATTCATCCCCGAAGTGCGGTCACCAAATGCCCCAGGGAGGGGAAAAGGAGCGCCTCACAACCCCGGGCTCCGCAGCGCGCCCAGCCCATGCCCTCCTCCCCTAGGCTAAAAAAAAGAACACGGATGAGCCCGATGCGAGCCAGGGCTGCCCACAGCCCCGAAAGCCCGGCTCCCACCCCGCGGGCGGGCTGCGCTCGGGCCGTCTCTCTGCCAAGAGCCGCGGGGCGGGAGCCGGGCTGTGGGAGCCGGGTCCTGAGCCCGGAGATTTAACCCTGTGTGGGGAGCGCTGGAGTTGGGGAGAAGGGAAAGATCCTACCGGGAAGAATGTGGCACTCAAGTTTACTGGGAGCGTTTTGCAGAAGGCCAACTTAAAATCGAATTTATTCCCCACCCCTCTCCGGAAAATAGTAGTAATAATAAAAGCTGGCATTTAAAATAATCGTTACGGGGCCAAAATTGCCGCCCCCTGGAGAGGGCTCGAGGGGGTAGGGAGAGCAGCAAGCGGGGAAAGGAGAGGCAGCAGAGTCCCGGAGCCACGAAATCTCCGTACATCTTCCGCATCCCTTTCCCGTTTTGCACGGAGCCGTCTTTGCTCCGCGTCCTCCTCGAGCAGGAGGCTCCCCAGGACCGAAGGGGGGGGTGGGAAAGGGGCAGGGCTGTGTAATTAAATCCCGGTGCCCGGTTAATTGCTGTAATTTGACGCTAACTGTACACCGCGGGCCGGCGCTGGGAGCGGCGGTGCGAAGCGCGCCTCGCACGGCCCATTGCCCGCGCCCCGCCCCGCCGACGCGCGGGAGCCGCCGGTGTCCGCCGAGGGGGCCCGGCCTCCGCCGACCCCGGCTCGCTGGGGCGGTGGATGAGAAGCGAAGCCCCGCAGGAGTCGACGATTCAACTGCCCGCGGCGTTCCCCCGGGATTCAGTGGCTGCGGGTGCCAGCTCTTGCTTCCCTTTTCCCACCTGCCTGGACGCAGGGCTGAAACTTCCATCTATAAGGTCCTTGTATCCAAGCCCTTATGGTGGGGGAGGGGGTGTGATTCCCCTCCTTCTACTGGAGACTGGCGTCAGCCCAGGACCCAACCCAACACAACCTCACTGGTGGGTGACAACGCACCCCGACACCCAGGAAGTCTCAGACTGTCCCATACCTGGGACATGATGCCCCGTTCACCTGTCTCTGAAATGTGAAAGGGCTTGCTGTGCAACTGCGAAGTGGAAGTTGTTTGCATCCCTCTCCAAAATCCTGTAGCTGGAGTACTGCTTCTACCCACGCCCCCAGTGTCCAGCCCCTGGAAATGAGGCAGGGTCCAGGCTTCCTCACTTTTTCGGGGTGTGAAATCAGGGCTGCGCGACACACTGGCGAGTTTCCAGGGCACTTCGGCACTCGAATCCCCGAGGGATAAAAAACCAACAAAACGTGGGCGGGGCAAGGGGTACGGACGTGGGGAGGCCCAAGGGCCGCAGGCTGTCGCAGGCCAGCTTTCCCCGGGGGAACGCTGCATCCCTCACCCTACGCCGCTCCCGCTCAGCCCAGCGGGACAGACCCCGGCCAGCCTGGTGACGCATCACCCCGGCCGCTGCCGCCCCCGTACCAGGGGCTGGAAAGACCGTCTGCACTGGATGGGGTGTCTTTGTTTCTCCCCGGACTCCCCTGGCCATTCGCAGTGCCTCTGTTACCCATTTGGGCTAGTTCAGCCCTCCCGGTGCTTTGCCTTTAATGTTGTCATTATTATTATTATTATTATTATTATTACTACTACTACGTCCATGTACTCCTTGACAACTTGTCCCCGAGGTAACCTACTGGCCCCCCGGGGGAAGGTGAAGCTCGGGGGCCTCGTCCGCCCCCCCCTGGCCGCGGGCGGGCACCCGGGCGGACAGAGACAGAGTTGCCCTCTGCTCGGGGTGGGGGGAGCGCCGGGACACGGCACCATGGCGAAGCGGGCAGGCGTCCGGCGGCTGCAGGATGCCCAGGGCACGCTCGGGAGCCTTCCGAGGGGCACCGCCGCCGTCTCCCCGGGAGCAGCGGGGCCGGGCGGGCGCGGTGGGAGCGCGGTGGCGGGGGGCAGCGCGCAGGCAGCGCGGAGGCAGCGCGCAGGCGCGGGCAGGGAGCACCCAGCTCTTTATGGCCAGGTGAGAGAGTCCCGGCGCAGGTAAGGGGAGGATTTACCCACAGGCGTCCCAGGCGAGTGGCTTGCCCTCGCAGTCCATGACCAGCAGGGACCTGGGGACTCGGAGCCCGCAGCCAGGATGTCTCTCCTTGCCAAGATGGGGGACTGGCAGGTAAGGTGACCCTCTGCCCTGGGGGGGTTTATTGTTATTTTGGGACGGGAGGCAGGAGTGAGAAAGGTGACGGGCCCGGAGGGAGTGGGAGCGAGCCTGACGCTGGGGTTGGGTGTTTTGCGGCTCTCGGTGCTGGGGGCTGCCCGCGGCCACTCGTGAGGCCCGAGTGCAACAGGTAGAGAGCGGTGGACTGGGGTCGAGAGGGGCGAGGGCTGCTCCGCCGCCGCCACGGGTGACACGACCCCGACAGCGTGGGCCGGCCGAGGGCGGTGTGTGCCCGCCCGGCGTCCCTGTGCCCGGGGCTGGCGGCGGCCGGCCCGCCGCGGAGCCCGGGGGCTGCCCACGGAACGCGGCGGGACCCCACGCGGGGCAGGGCCCGCAGCCTCCGGCGTGACCCGCCGCGCATCGGGGACGTGTCGCGGGAGCTGAAACCTCTCTATGAGCTCCCACCCCAGCCTGTCCCATGGAAAAATAACGCTGCCGGCTCCCACCCGGCAGTAGATGCGCCGGGGGCGCCCGTGGAAAGCACGCCCGCGGGGATGAGCTGAAGGGAAAAGCAGAGCCCACCAGAGAAAGAGGCCAGGCGGGGAACATGCGGCCCGCCGGGGCCTCGCCCGGCTCCACGGACCCGAGAGGACCCACAAGCACCGGGGCCGAGACTACACGTGTGGAGTTACGGAGGCTCCCAAACCGGGACACACTTGAAAAACCCTGCAGCGCCGTGATGCCCGTCCGCTCGGGCCGGATGACCGCGGTTTGCCGACTAATGAAAGGAAAGATGCGCCGTCCTGTTCAAGCACGGGATTTTCTTGGAAAAATGGACTTTTTGAAAATTTACTTCTTCCCCAGGACAGTCCAGTTCCAGATGGGAGCCTAGTTTCTTTTTCTGCTCCCAACTTTTCAAATCTCTCGACTAAGTCTTTCCCCAGACGACCTTATTTTTTATTTCTTTAGGGTAGCAGCAAGTCGTCTAAAAAAACCCAAGAAAAACAAAAAAGGTGGGGAAAAAAAAAGTAAACAAAAATATTTAATTTATTTTTACATCTGCTAACATCTTTTTATCAGACCGGTGCGAGGAAGTGATCAAAAGAAGATTCTCTTTTCTTTCACTGAAATCAATTCTTGCACAATCGTATTTATGGGTTATCGGCCTTGAAATCTATTCCCGACTTTTCCTTACACCCGAGCCTTTTTTGGTCCTTCTCCCCGGCGCTGTGGGGCCCCCCTCGCCGCTCCTGGCCGGAGGGGCCGGGCCGCGCGGACCCGCCTCCCGCTGCCCCGTGTGGATCTCTCGGGGAAAACCGCCCCCTCCCCTCGCAACGCTGCGCTTCACCGGCCCGGGCCTGGCGAGAGAAGGCAAAAGGGTCAGGCCTTTGGCCCACGGGAGTCCCGAGCAGCCGCAGGTGGGAGGCTGTCCCGGGTGGGAGGCTTTCCCGACCGCCCCGGTTCAGACAGGACGGCGCTAAGGGGCGATGGGCCCCTTCGTCAACCCCCTTCCCTCCTCTTTTTCTCATCTCCAGCACTCCCCCCACCCCCCCGGGGCATTAACTAGGCTTAATATGCCAGCTCTATTTGAACCTCAATGGGAGTAAAAAAAACAATTTACTCTCCTGCCAGTGGCAGACAAAAGCGCTGGTGAAAAAGAGCATCGGAGGTGGGAGTATGGTGGAGGAGGGGAGAAGGGGAAAGGAAAAAAGAAAAAAATCCGTTTTGGGGACATGGATGTTTGCGTGTGCGAAGGAGGAGTCCCGGGAGCCCGGAGGCTTTGCCACCCTTCCCGGCGTGGCGACATGTGGGCCGGGCCCCTGAGGGCCCACTGCGGCTCCCCATCGGAGTGCAGGGGCCATTTGCTCCCAGAGGCAGTAAATTTTCCTCCGACGTCGAGGGCGGGGGTGGGAGGGTGGCCCCGGGAGGGTCTTCCAGGCCGACAAGGCAGGTTTTGCCGTCGGCAAAAGGAAGTTTCGGTGAGCAGCAGGGCAGCCAGGTGCACAGGGAGCCATGGGGATGCCCGGCTCCTGGGGACGCCTGGGGACACGGCTAGCGTGGGGAGCTGCGCCAGGCCCGACACACCAGCCCCACGGAGAGGGGAATGCCTCGCCCTTCGGAGCAGCGAGGGATCACCCGGGGGGCGGGGGGGGGGGGGGGG
>NW_024582057.1:5315694-5318525 GCF_017639235.1 Corvus kubaryi
AGAAAAACGGGAAAAACGAAACCTTCTGTGGATGGAGCAAGGCTGGGCACTCGGGGAAATAAAAGAGGGGAAGGGTGGAGAAGCAGTCCCCCAGGAGGGCGGCCTGAGAGCTCTCTTAGCAGCATATTGTTAAGCAAATGAAGCGCTCCACCTAAGAAAGTATCAAACTTTTATTGTGGTCATTGTTTTGTCCTTTTGCTCAAGTGCTTGCAAAAGACTTTTTGGTTCCTGCTACATTCAATTTACCGCTCGCCCACTTCTATTTGGGAGATAATGCTGGATTTGTTTGGGGTGGTGTTTTTTTTGAAGACCAATAGCCAACCGAGCCGAGAAGAAAAAAAAAAAAATAGGTAGCGAAGGAAAGACGCTTTTAAAATATCCACAAAAAAAAAGCCAAATCCAGAGGGCAACAGAAGCCTCCGCAGACAATAACCTCGTTCGAGCAGGACTCGAGTGTCGTTTCTCCTTGCTTTGCTTTCTTTAATCCCCGCGGAAAAAAAAAAAAAAAAGGAAAAAAAGTGGGTGGGGGAGAGATAAATGCCATGGGGTGGCTTCATGGCTAGCCCTAAACTCTCTGCAGATCGGACGGTAGCCTCTTTGATTTCGCTGGCCACTTTCCTCCCCTCTGGCAGGCCGAGGCTCGGGGGCAGACAGGCAGGGCCCTCTGACTCCCCCGCGCCGGGGCTCGGCAGGTCGAAGAAAGCTTTTGTTGTTGTTAATTTTTATTTTTTTTTTTTTTTTTTGCTCGTGGGTCCCTTCTACCTGTGTCCATCGCTGCAGGTTGTTGTGCTGGCGAGCAATTGGGCTGTTGTTGATATGCTAATGAGGCGATTAGACTGTGGGTAAAGAGCTGGAAAAGGGAAAAGTTTCCACCATTAGAGGGAGATCTCCGAGCGCGGACGGGAGCGCCGCCGAGCCTCCGCCAGCCGCGCTCCCCACGCCGCCCGGCACCGCCACCGTAGGGAGAGGCAAGGCAGGGAGAACCAAATCCTCTCTCTCACGCCAATCCATGAAAATGCTTTGGAAACTGACGGATAATATCAAGTATGAGGAATGTGAGGTAAGCGCTTCCCCCGGGCCCGGGCAGAGCCCCGGCCCCACAGCTGCAAGTGGGAGCCCTCAGCATCCCTCCGTCTCTCAATTTCGTTTAGGAAAACTTCTACTCCGTCGTCAGGCTTCCTTGCGGTCCTGCAGCCGGAGAGGGCTGGGGTCCTTCCCCAGGAACTTCGGGGCTCGTGGAAACACGGCTTTGTCGGAAGTGTATGAGGAAAGGCAAACAGGATCCAGAAGCAGCCTGGTCTATAGGTAGATCCTCCATAGATAAGGCTCTTGTAGGATGCTACACTCATCCATATGGATGGATGGATGGATGGATGGATAGGCGGCTGGCTGAATGAATGGACAGATGAATGAATGAAAAGGCAAAGAGACAAAGGGAAGAGAATCATTCTTGCTCTCTAGGTACCCGAGGCATCCCAATAAATTGGCTCAGGACCGACGCTTAAATGCAGCCTTTTCGATATATCTGCGGGTTCATTATACCGAGCTGCACAAATTTACAGGGGTCAGCTGCCTAACTGAAATCACGGGTTTGGGAGCAGTGTTCCCCCAGCCTCCAAATTTTCAGGGCCACATTCCCACGGGTTTGAGATATAGTAATTTAATCGCTTGGGAAAAAAAAAATTAAATCCACCTCATTCGGGTTTGGAGCCGTTCAGCACAGATTGTGTGCGCGCATCTCTCTCTGTGTCTGTGTGTGCATCCATATTTTTAGAAAGAGGCGAGTGTCTTTTAATCTGACAAAAGGAGAAGAAGAGGAAAAAGAAGAGTGATGCCCAGGACCCATGCCTAGTCTCAAACCAACGAATACTGTTGTCACCCGTTTCGAAAAAGTTGCCTGTGCAGTGCGTTCAAACCGCGCAATAAAAGACTCTACTTTGCAAGTGAACGCTGTTATTTGGTCGTGACCCACGCGGGAAGATCCCCTCAGCCTCGGCGGAGCCTAGCCGACATGCATCTCTGGGTCGAAGGGGGCACTCTCCCGTCCGACCTGACGCTGTTTTGGGCGATGCTGTAGTTTAGGAAAGGGACCGAGGACTCGGCAGGCTCAGCGCCGACTAAGTGACTTGGTGATCTAGTCCCGGATCGAGGAGTTTGAGATGAAGCTGTCTCCCGATGCGAGAGCTGAGCTTTTAGAACCGCTCGTTGGCGGGTTCTTGATTTCTATGAATGAGGTGTCAGGGATGTTGGAGTTTGTGGGCTGTTTAGGGTTTTTATAATTATTATTTTTGGTTGGGTGGGTCGGTTTTTTTTGTTTCTGTTTTGGTTGTTGTTTTTTTTTTTTTTAATTTTTTATACAACCCGGAAAAAAAGTCACATATTCCTCAGCTGCATTTCGGGTGGAAAGCGTTCCTCTTTCCCCTCCCTCCCCTCAGGACCGGTCTTCCAGTTTGCACACGTGCGAGCGTGTGGATTTCATCGCAAATGGTTTTTGTTGCCTTGCGTTAATGGGACTTCGCACCGAGGTGTTACCAAACACGGAGGGAGCAGCAGCCGCTCCTCGAACCCGCCGGATTTTGTGCGTACGTGTAGGGTTGGCTCTCCGTGTTTACCTCGGGTGCGAGGACACTTTTAGAGAGGATAGAAAAGAGGGTGGCTGTACCGTGCCGGGGGTAGGACTTGCCTTGAAAATTGAAAAAAAAAAAAAAAGAAAAAAACAAAGGAATGAAAAAGAAAAAAAGATAAGCAGAAATAAACCCAGAAAAAAGGCATGAAAGCTCGGCCAGCCGCGCTCAGCGCCCGGGGCGGCCGGAGCGCCGGGGGGTCGGGGC